>NW_028226731.1:5000-20000 GCF_052327205.1 Somniosus microcephalus
GAATACGGTCCCTTACGCAAGGGGAGCCGAAGCCCCGGCCTCTGCCAGGCGTCAGGCTGCCGTTTTTTAAGCCCGACCAAAAACCCGAAAATTGGTTAAAAATGGAAATAAATTTCCACCCAAAAAGGGTTAAAAGTCGGTTGGACGGCAGCCCTGGTCGGTCTCTGCAGACCTGGAGGCCCTAGACAGTAATCTGGAAAACAGACAAAGTCTCGAGAAACCACCTCCTACCATTCTCCAGGTACCCCGCCAATCCCCCCTGCCAGAAATGACAAGTGTCAAATCAGCGGGACGGATTTGACTTTTGTGACCGACCGCTGGAACTTTTTTCGGCTACAGGCAGTCAAATTTTTCTCCTTCCGGACTTCCAGTACAACTTTGAACGGCCATATCTCCGCACTCCCGCGTCGGAGCCAAGCCGTTTTTACACCGTTAGACGCGGCTTCCCGTGCCCGTTCGAATGCCGCCCTGCTCGGCGGAAAAGGAGAATTTTTTTATTTTTCGGCCGATTTCGGGAAAAAAAATTCCCGCTCTGAACTCGGATTTTTCGGCTTTAATCGTTTCGTATACGGTCCCTTACGCAAGGGAGCCGAAGCCCCGGCCTCTGCCGGGCGTCAGGCTGCCGTTTTTAAGCCCGACCAAAAACCCGAAAATTGGTTAAAAATGGAAATAAATTTCCACCCAAAAAGGGTTAAAAGTCGGTTGGACGGCAGCCCGGGTCGGTCTCTGCAGACCTGGAGGCCCTAGACAGTAATCTGGAAAACAGACAAAGTCTCGAAAAACCACCTCCTACCATTCTCCAGGTACCCCGCCAATCCCCCCTGCCAGAAATGACAAGTGTCAAATCAGCGGGACGGATTTGACTTTTGTGACCGACCGCTGGAACTTTTTTCGGCTACAGGCAGTCAAATTTTTCTCCTTCCGGACTTCCAGTACAACTTTGAACGGCCATATCTCCGCACTCCCGCGTCGGAGCCAAGCCGTTTTTACACCGTTAGACGCGGCTTCCCGTGCCCGTTCGAATGCCACCCTGCTCGGCGGAAAAGGAGACATTTTTTTTTTTCCGGCCGTTTTCGGGAAAAAATTTTCCCGCTCTGAACTCCGATTTTACGCCTTTAATCGATTCGGAGACGGTCGATTACGCAAGGGAGGCGAAGCCCGGGCCTCTGCCGGGCGTCAGCCTGCCGTATGTAAGCCCGTCCGAAGCATGAGTTCCCACTTTTGGTTATCCAGTTGTCAATTTTAAAATTTCAGTTAATCAGTTGCCTGCTTGGTTAATCATTTGTCGCTCTGACATTTGGTTAACCAGTTGTCGATGTTCGAAATTCAGTTAATGAGTTGCCTCTTTGA
Organism: Somniosus microcephalus; assembly: GCF_052327205.1. Classification (NCBI taxonomy): domain Eukaryota; kingdom Metazoa; phylum Chordata; class Chondrichthyes; order Squaliformes; family Somniosidae; genus Somniosus; species Somniosus microcephalus. The sequence continues at coordinate 6,351 of NW_028226731.1, forward strand.
AATTTCAGTTAATGAGTTGGCCCTTTGGTTACTCATTTGTCCCTGTGTCTTTTGGTTTACCAGTTGTCGATGTTCGAAATTCAGTTAATGAGTTGCCTCCTTGGTTACTCATTTGTCGCTCTGGCTTTTGGTTAACCAGTTGTCGATGTTCAAAATTACAGTTACTGAGTTGCCTCTTTGAAATTTCAGTTAATGAGTTGGCCCTTTGGTTACTCATTTGTCCCTGTGTCTTTTGGTTAACCAGTTGTCGATGTTCGAAATTCAGTTAATGAGTTGCCTCCTTGGTTAATCATTTGTCGCTCTGACTCTTGGTTAACCAGTTGTCGATGTTCAAAATTTCAGTTAATGAGCTGCTCTTATGTTCTATGATTTCCTACCTTGACAACTCATTAACCAGTGTTTCAAACAATGCACCAGGCCATTTGACGACCCCAACTCGGTTCCACAAGCGGGAAAGCAGCACCCCAAGGCCCGGTAAGGGGGCCGAATACATTCCCATCGTGAATTCCGTCCCAAATGTGAATGACAAGTTTTCAGTTAATCAGTTGCCTGCTTGGTTACTCATTTGTCGCTCTGACATTTGGTTAACCAGTTGTCGATGTTCAAATTTCAGTTAATGAGTAGCCTCTTTGAAATTTCAGTTAATGAGTTGGCCCTTTGGTTACTCATTTGTCCCTGTGTCTTTTGGTTACCCAGTTGTCGATGTTCGAAATTCAGTTAATGAGTTGCCTCCTTGGTTAATCATTTGTCGCTCTGACTCTTGGTTAACCAGTTGTCGATGTTCGAAATTCAGTTAATGAGTTGCCTCCTTGGTTAATCATTTGTCGCTCTGACATTTGGTTAGCCAGTTTTCGATGTTCGAAATTCAGTTAATGAGTTGCCTCCTTGGTTAATCATTTGTCGCTCTGGCTTTTGGTTACCCAGTTGTCGATGTTCAAAATTTCAGTTAATGAGTTGCCTCTTTGAAATTTCAGTTAATGAGTTGGCCCTTTGGTTACTCATTTGTCCCTGTGTCTTTTGGTTATCCAGTTGTCGATGTTCGAAATTCAGTTAATGAGTTGCCTCCTTGGTTAATCATTTGTCGCTCTGGCTTTTGGTTAACCAGTTGTCGATGTTCGAAATTTCAGTTAATGAGTTGCCTCTTTGAAATTTCAGTTAATGAGTTGGCCCTTTGGTTACTCATTTGTCCCTGTGTCTTTTGGTTAACCAGTTGTCGATGTTCGAAATTCAGTTAATGAGTTGCCTCCTTGGTTAATCATTTGTCGCTCTGGCTTTTGGTTAACCAGTTGTCGATGTTCAAAATTTCAGTTAATGAGCTGCTCTTATGTTCTATGATTTCCGACCTTGACAACTCATTAACCAGTGTTTCAAACAATGCACCAGGCCATTTGACGACCCCAACTCGGTTCCACAAGCGGGAAAGCAGCACCCCCAAGGCCCGGTAAGGGGGCCGAATACATTCCCATCCTGAATTCCGTCCCAAATGTGAATGACAAGTTTTCAGTTAATCAGTTGCCTGCTTGGTTAATCATTTGTCGCTCTGACATTTGGTTACCCAGTTGTCGATGTTCAAATTTCAGGTAATGAGTAGCCTCTTTGAAATTTCAGTTAATGAGTTGGCCCTTTGGTTACTCATTTGTCCCTGTGTCTTTTGGTTACCCAGTTGTCGATGTTCGAAATTCAGTTAATGAGTTGCCTCCTTGGTTAATCATTTGTCGCTCTGACTCTTGGTTAACCAGTTGTCGATGTTCGAAATTCAGTTACTGAGTTGCCTCCTTGGTTAATCATTTGTCGCTCTGGCTTTTGGTTAACCAGTTGTCGATGTTCAAAATTTCAGTTAATGAGCTGCTCTTATGTTCTATGATTTCCGACCTTGACAACTCATTAACCAGTGTTTCAAACAATGCACCAGGCCATTTGACGACCCCAACTCGGTTCCACAAGCGGGAAAGCAGCACCCCAAGGCCCGGTAAGGGGGCCGAATACATTCCCATCCTGAATTCCGTCCCAAATGTGAATGACAAGTTTTCAGTTAATCAGTTGCCTGCTTGGTTAATCATTTGTCGCTCTGACATTTGGTTACCCAGTTGTCGATGTTCAAATTTCAGTTAATGAGTAGCCTCTTTGAAATTTCAGTTAATGAGTTGGCCCTTTGGTTACTCATTTGTCCCTGTGTCTTTTGGTTACCCAGTTGTCGATGTTCGAAATTCAGTTAATGAGTTGCCTCCTTGGTTAATCATTTGTCGCTCTGACTCTTGGTTAGCCAGTTGTCGATGTTCGAAATTCAGTTAATGAGTTGCCTCCTTGGTTAATCATTTGTCGCTCTGACATTTGGTTAACCAGTTGTCGATGTTCGAAATTCAGTTACTGAGTTGCCTCCTTGGTTAATCATTTGTCGCTCTGGCTTTTGGTTAACCAGTTGTCGATGTTCAAAATTTCAGTTAATGAGTTGCCTCTTTGAAATTTCAGTTAATGAGTTGGCCCTTTGGTTACTCATTTGTCCCTGTGTCTTTTGGTTACCCAGTTGTCGATGTTCGAAATTCAGTTAATGAGTTGCCTCCTTGGTTAATCATTTGTCGCCCTGACTCTTGGTTAACCAGTTGTCGATGTTCGAAATTCAGTTAATGAGTTGCCTCCTTGGTTATTCATTTGTCGCTCTGGCTTTTGGTTAACCAGTTGTCGATGTTCAAAATTTCAGTTAATGAGCTGCTCTTATGTTCTATGATTTCCTACCTTGACAACTCATTAACCAGTGTTTCAAACAATGCACCAGGCCATTTGACGACCCCAACTCGGTTCCACAAGCGGGAAAGCAGCACCCCAAGGCCCGGTAAGGGGGCCGAATACATTCCCATCGTGAATTCCGTCCCTAATGTGAATGACAAGTTTTCAGTTAATCAGTTGCCTGCTTGGTTACTCATTTGTCGCTCTGACATTTGGTTAACCAGTTGTCGATGTTCAAATTTCAGTTAATGAGTAGCCTCTTTGAAATTTCAGTTAATGAGTTGGCCCTTTGGTTACTCATTTGTCCCTGTGTCTTTTGGTTACCCAGTTGTCGATGTTCGAAATTCAGTTAATGAGTTGCCTCCTTGGTTAATCATTTGTCGCCCTGACTCTTGGTTAACCAGTTGTCGATGTTCGAAATTCAGTTAATGAGTTGCCTCCTTGGTTACTCATTTGTCGCTCTGACATTTGGTTACCCAGTTGTCGATGTTCGAAATTCAGTTAATGAGTTGCCTCCTTGGTTAATCATTTGTCGCTCTGGCTTTTGGTTAACCAGTTGTCGATGTTCAAAATTTCAGTTAATGAGCTGCTCTTATGTTCTATGATTTCCGACCTTGACAACTCATTAACCAGTGTTTCAAACAATGCACCAGGCCATTTGACGACCCCAACTCGGTTCCACAAGCGGGAAAGCAGCACCCCAAGGCCCGGTAAGGGGGCCGAATACATTCCCATCGTGAATTCCGTCCCTAATGTGAATGACAAGTTTTCAGTTAATCAGTTGCCTGCTTGGTTACTCATTTGTCGCTCTGACATTTGGTTAACCAGTTGTCGATGTTCAAATTTCAGTTAATGAGTAGCCTCTTTGAAATTTCAGTTAATGAGTTGGCCCTTTGGTTACTCATTTGTCCCTGTGTCTTTTGGTTACCCAGTTGTCGATGTTCGAAATTCAGTTAATGAGTTGCCTCCTTGGTTAATCATTTGTCGCCCTGACTCTTGGTTAACCAGTTGTCGATGTTCGAAATTCAGTTACTGAGTTGCCTCCTTGGTTAATCATTTGTCGCTCTGACATTTGGTTAACCAGTTGTCGATGTTCGAAATTCAGTTAATGAGTTGCCTCCTTGGTTAATCATTTGTCGCTCTGGCTTTTGGTTAACCAGTTGTCGATGTTCAAAATTTCAGTTAATGAGCTGCTCTTATGTTCTATGATTTCCGACCTTGACAACTCATTAACCAGTGTTTCAAACAATGCACCAGGCCATTTGACGACCCCAACTCGGTTCCACAAGCGGGAAAGCAGCACCCCAAGGCCCGGTAAGGGGGCCGAATACATTCCCATCGTGAATTCCGTCCCTAATGTGAATGACAAGTTTTCAGTTAATCAGTTGCCTGCTTGGTTACTCATTTGTCGCTCTGACATTTGGTTAACCAGTTGTCGATGTTCAAATTTCAGTTAATGAGTAGCCTCTTTGAAATTTCAGTTAATGAGTTGGCCCTTTGGTTACTCATTTGTCCCTGTGTCTTTTGGTTACCCAGTTGTCGATGTTCGAAATTCAGTTAATGAGTTGCCTCCTTGGTTAATCATTTGTCGCCCTGACTCTTGGTTAACCAGTTGTCGATGTTCGAAATTCAGTTACTGAGTTGCCTCCTTGGTTAATCATTTGTCGCTCTGACATTTGGTTAACCAGTTGTCGATGTTCGAAATTCAGTTAATGAGTTGCCTCCTTGGTTAATCATTTGTCGCTCTGGCTTTTGGTTAACCAGTTGTCGATGTTCAAAATTTCAGTTAATGAGCTGCTCTTATGTTCTATGATTTCCTACCTTGACAACTCATTAACCAGTGTTTCAAACAATGCACCAGGCCATTTGACGACCCCAACTCGGTTCCACAAGCGGGAAAGCAGCACCCCAAGGCCCGGTAAGGGGGCCGAATACATTCCCATCGTGAATTCCGTCCCTAATGTGAATGACAAGTTTTCAGTTAATCAGTTGCCTGCTTGGTTACTCATTTGTCGCTCTGACATTTGGTTAACCAGTTGTCGATGTTCAAATTTCAGTTAATGAGTAGCCTCTTTGAAATTTCAGTTAATGAGTTGGCCCTTTGGTTACTCATTTGTCCCTGTGTCTTTTGGTTACCCAGTTGTCGATGTTCGAAATTCAGTTAATGAGTTGCCTCCTTGGTTAATCATTTGTCGCCCTGACTCTTGGTTAACCAGTTGTCGATGTTCGAAATTCAGTTAATGAGTTGCCTCCTTGGTTACTCATTTGTCGCTCTGACATTTGGTTACCCAGTTGTCGATGTTCGAAATTCAGTTAATGAGTTGCCTCCTTGGTTAATCATTTGTCGCTCTGGCTTTTGGTTAACCAGTTGTCGATGTTCAAAATTTCAGTTAATGAGCTGCTCTTATGTTCTATGATTTCCGACCTTGACAACTCATTAACCAGTGTTTCAAACAATGCACCAGGCCATTTGACGACCCCAACTCGGTTCCACAAGCGGGAAAGCAGCACCCCAAGGCCCGGTAAGGGGGCCGAATACATTCCCATCGTGAATTCCGTCCCTAATGTGAATGACAAGTTTTCAGTTAATCAGTTGCCTGCTTGGTTACTCATTTGTCGCTCTGACATTTGGTTAACCAGTTGTCGATGTTCAAATTTCAGTTAATGAGTAGCCTCTTTGAAATTTCAGTTAATGAGTTGGCCCTTTGGTTACTCATTTGTCCCTGTGTCTTTTGGTTACCCAGTTGTCGATGTTCGAAATTCAGTTAATGAGTTGCCTCCTTGGTTAATCATTTGTCGCCCTGACTCTTGGTTAACCAGTTGTCGATGTTCGAAATTCAGTTACTGAGTTGCCTCCTTGGTTAATCATTTGTCGCTCTGACATTTGGTTAACCAGTTGTCGATGTTCGAAATTCAGTTAATGAGTTGCCTCCTTGGTTAATCATTTGTCGCTCTGGCTTTTGGTTAACCAGTTGTCGATGTTCAAAATTTCAGTTAATGAGCTGCTCTTATGTTCTATGATTTCCGACCTTGACAACTCATTAACCAGTGTTTCAAACAATGCACCAGGCCATTTGACGACCCCAACTCGGTTCCACAAGCGGGAAAGCAGCACCCCAAGGCCCGGTAAGGGGGCCGAATACATTCCCATCGTGAATTCCGTCCCTAATGTGAATGACAAGTTTTCAGTTAATCAGTTGCCTGCTTGGTTACTCATTTGTCGCTCTGACATTTGGTTAACCAGTTGTCGATGTTCAAATTTCAGTTAATGAGTAGCCTCTTTGAAATTTCAGTTAATGAGTTGGCCCTTTGGTTACTCATTTGTCCCTGTGTCTTTTGGTTACCCAGTTGTCGATGTTCGAAATTCAGTTAATGAGTTGCCTCCTTGGTTAATCATTTGTCGCCCTGACTCTTGGTTAACCAGTTGTCGATGTTCGAAATTCAGTTACTGAGTTGCCTCCTTGGTTAATCATTTGTCGCTCTGACATTTGGTTAACCAGTTGTCGATGTTCGAAATTCAGTTAATGAGTTGCCTCCTTGGTTAATCATTTGTCGCTCTGGCTTTTGGTTAACCAGTTGTCGATGTTCAAAATTTCAGTTAATGAGCTGCTCTTATGTTCTATGATTTCCGACCTTGACAACTCATTAACCAGTGTTTCAAACAATGCACCAGGCCATTTGACGACCCCAACTCGGTTCCACAAGCGGGAAAGCAGCACCCCAAGGCCCGGTAAGGGGGCCGAATACATTCCCATCGTGAATTCCGTCCCAAATGTGAATGACAAGTTTTCAGTTAATCAGTTGCCTGCTTGGTTACTCATTTGTCGCTCTGACATTTGGTTAACCAGTTGTCGATGTTCAAATTTCAGTTAATGAGTAGCCTCTTTGAAATTTCAGTTAATGAGTTGGCCCTTTGGTTACTCATTTGTCCCTGTGTCTTTTGGTTAACCAGTTGTCGATGTTCGAAATTCAGTTAATGAGTTGCCTCCTTGGTTAATCATTTGTCGCTCTGACATTTGGTTACCCAGTTGTCGATGTTCGAAATTCAGTTAATGAGTTGCCTCCTTGGTTAATCATTTGTCGCTCTGGCTTTTGGTTAACCAGTTGTCGATGTTCAAAATTTCAGTTAATGAGTTGCCTCTTTGAAATTTCAGTTAATGAGTTGGCCCTTTGGTTACTCATTTGTCCCTGTGTCTTTTGGTTAACCAGTTGTCGATGTTCGAAATTCAGTTAATGAGTTGCCTCCTTGGTTAATCATTTGTCGCTCTGGCTTTTGGTTAACCAGTTGTCGATGTTCGAATTTCAGTTAATGAGTTGCCTCCTTGGTTAATCATTTGTCGCTCTGGCTTTTGGTTAACCAGTTGTCGATGTTCAAAATTTCAGTTAATGAGTTGCCTCTTTGAAATTTCAGTTAATGAGTTGGCCCTTTGGTTACTCATTTGTCCCTGTGTCTTTTGGTTATCCAGTTGTCGATGTTCGAAATTCAGTTAATGAGTTGCCTCCTTGGTTAATCATTTGTCGCTCTGACTCTTGGTTAACCAGTTGTCGATGTTCGAAATTCAGTTATTGAGTTGCCTCCTTGGTTAATCATTTGTCGCTCTGACTCTTGGTTAACCAGTTGTCGATGTTCGAAATTCAGTTAATGAGTTGCCTCTTTGAAATTTCAGTTAATGAGTTGGCCCTTTGGTTACTCATTTGTCCCTGTGTCTTTTGGTTAACCAGTTGTCGATGTTCGAAATTCAGTTAATGAGTTGCCTCCTTGGTTAATCATTTGTCGCTCTGGCTTTTGGTTAACCAGTTGTCGATGTTCAAAATTTCAGTTAATGAGTTGCCTCTTTGAAATTTCAGTTAATGAGTTGGCCCTTTGGTTACTCATTTGTCCCTGTGTCTTTTGGTTATCCAGTTGTCGATGTTCGAAATTCAGTTACTGAGTTGCCTCCTTGGTTAATCATTTGTCGCTCTGGCTTTTGGTTAACCAGTTGTCGATGTTCAAAATTTCAGTTAATGAGTTGCCTCTTTGAAATTTCAGTTAATGAGTTGGCCCTTTGGTTACTCATTTGTCCCTGTGTCTTTTGGTTAACCAGTTGTCGATGTTCGAAATTCAGTTAATGAGTTGCCTCCTTGGTTAATCATTTGTCGCTCTGGCTTTTGGTTAACCAGTTGTCGATGTTCGAATTTCAGTTAATGAGTTGCCTCCTTGGTTAATCATTTGTCGCTCTGGCTTTTGGTTAACCAGTTGTCGATGTTCAAAATTTCAGTTAATGAGTTGCCTCTTTGAAATTTCAGTTAATGAGTTGGCCCTTTGGTTACTCATTTGTCCCTGTGTCTTTTGGTTATCCAGTTGTCGATGTTCGAAATTCAGTTAATGAGTTGCCTCCTTGGTTAATCATTTGTCGCTCTGACTCTTGGTTAACCAGTTGTCGATGTTCGAAATTCAGTTATTGAGTTGCCTCCTTGGTTAATCATTTGTCGCTCTGACTCTTGGTTAACCAGTTGTCGATGTTCGAAATTCAGTTAATGAGTTGCCTCTTTGAAATTTCAGTTAATGAGTTGGCCCTTTGGTTACTCATTTGTCCCTGTGTCTTTTGGTTAACCAGTTGTCGATGTTCGAAATTCAGTTAATGAGTTGCCTCCTTGGTTAATCATTTGTCGCTCTGGCTTTTGGTTAACCAGTTGTCGATGTTCAAAATTTCAGTTAATGAGTTGCCTCTTTGAAATTTCAGTTAATGAGTTGGCCCTTTGGTTACTCATTTGTCCCTGTGTCTTTTGGTTATCCAGTTGTCGATGTTCGAAATTCAGTTACTGAGTTGCCTCCTTGGTTAATCATTTGTCGCTCTGGCTTTTGGTTAACCAGTTGTCGATGTTCAAAATTTCAGTTAATGAGTTGCCTCTTTGAAATTTCAGTTAATGAGTTGGCCCTTTGGTTACTCATTTGTCCCTGTGTCTTTTGGTTAACCAGTTGTCGATGTTCGAAATTCAGTTAATGAGTTGCCTCCTTGGTTAATCATTTGTCGCTCTGACACTTGGTTAACCAGTTGTCGATGTTCGAAATTCAGTTATTGAGTTGCCTCCTTGGTTAATCATTTGTCGCTCTGACTCTTGGTTAACCAGTTGTCGATGTTCGAAATTCAGTTAATGAGTTGCCTCTTTGAAATTTCAGTTAATGAGTTGGCCCTTTGGTTACTCATTTGTCCCTGTGTCTTTTGGTTATCCAGTTGTCGATGTTCGAAATTCAGTTAATGAGTTGCCTCCTTGGTTAATCATTTGTCGCTCTGGCTTTTGGTTAACCAGTTGTCGATGTTCAAAATTTCAGTTAATGAGTTGCCTCTTTGAAATTTCAGTTAATGAGTTGGCCCTTTGGTTACTCATTTGTCCCTGTGTCTTTTGGTTATCCAGTTGTCGATGTTCGAAATTCAGTTAATGAGTTGCCTCCTTGGTTAATCATTTGTCGCTGTGGCTTTTGGTTAACCAGTTGTCGATGTTCAAAATTTCAGTTAATGAGCTGCTCTTATGTTCTATGATTTCCGACCTTGACAACTCATTAACCAGTGTTTCAAACAATGCACCAGGCCATTTGACGACCCCAACTCGGTTCCACAAGCGGGAAAGCAGCACCCCCAAGCCCCGGTAAGGCGGCCGAATACATTCCCATCCTGAATTCCGTCCCAAATGTGAATGACAAGTTTTCAGTTAATCATTTGCCACCTTGGTTCATCATTTGCCACTCTGACTTTTGGTTTCCCAGTTGTCAGTTTTCACATTTCAGTTACTGAGTTGACTTTGTCTTTCTCACTCTGTGTATCTCTATCTTCTCTCTGTCTCTCTCAGTGTATGCGAGTGTCTGTGTGTGTTCCACTGCCGCCCGGCCAACCGGGTCCAAAGGCCCGCCACGTTACACACGAAAAACCCCGGTCTCGCTTCGGAGCGACGGGCACCCGGCTTCTCGGTGTCGGACCGACTCCGTTCAGATACCGCTGGATGCCCCTTGCCCCTGGCTTGCTCTGGCAGCCGGCGCGTGCAGGCCGCCCCCTGCCCCGCCGTCTCAGTGGTCGGAAAGCGGTCTCCAGCCAACGGCTGTACCTCGGCCGCGGAAAGAGGCAGCTACACAAGCGAGGCACTGCTCTGTGCGGCCCCGCCACCCCGTTCAGCTGCCGTTGTCCCCGACCGGATCGGACTTTCCTTCCCGAAGTTATCCCCGATAAGCTGCCGCTGACCGACGGCCCGTCAGCCGCTGCGGGACGGCGACACTTTCCCGAACTTGCCGGGGTCCAGGCCGATAATATAGTGTGCGCCAGCGCCGGGGCTTTCCAACGAGCCATCCCCGAACGAAATCGGACACGGGAGTCGGGAGCGACAGGCGTTCGACTGGTGCCGGGCAACCGGGTCCAAACGCCCGCCTTGTTAAACACACGTATACCCCAGGCTCGATTCGGAGCGACGGGCACCCGGCTTCCCGGTGTCGGACCGACTCCGTTCAGATACCGTTGGATGCCCCTTGCCCCTGGCTTGCTCTGGCAGCCGGCGCGTGCAGGCCGCCCCCCGCCCCGCCGTCTCAGTGGTCGGAAAGTGGTCTCCAGCCAACGGCTGTACCTCGGCCGGGGAAAGGGGCAGCTACACAAGCCAGGCACTGGTCTGTGCGGGCCCGCCACCCCGTTCGGCTGCCGTTGATCCGGACCGGATCGGACTTTCCCTCCCGAAGTTATGCCCGATAAGCTGCCGCTCACCGGCGGCCCGTCAGCCGCTGCGGGATGGCGACACTTTGCCGAACTTGCCGGGGTCCAGGCCGATAATATAGTGTGCGCCAGCGCCGGGGCTTTCCAACGAGCCCTCCCTGACCGAAATCGGACACGGGAGTCCAGAGCGATAGGCGTTCGACTGCCGGCCGGCCAAACACAGGCAATCCCCCGCCGTTGCGGACCCGCTCCAGGACAACCGGGTCCAAACGCCCGCCTCGTTACACGCACGAAAACACCGGGCTCGATTCGGAGCGACGGGCACCCGGCTTCCCGGTGTCGGACCGACTCCGTTCCGGTACCCTTGGATGCCCCTTGCCCCTGGCTTGCTAGGACAGCCGGCGCGTCAAGGTGGGCCCCCGCGGCTCCGGCTCAGCAGTCGGAAAGCGGTCTCCAGCCAACGGCTGTACCTCGGCCGGGGAAAGGGGCAGCTACACAAGCCCGCTACTGGTCTGTGCGGCCCCGCCACCCCGTTCAGTGGCAGTTGACCCCGACCGGATCGGACTTTACTTCCCGAAGTTATCCCCGATAAGCTGCCGCTGACCGACGGGGCGGCAGCCGGTACGGGTCGCCGACACTTTCCCGAACTTGCCGGGATCCAGTCCGATAATATAGTGTGCGCCAGCGCCGGGGCTTTCCAATGAGCCCTCCCTGACCGAAATCGGACACGGGAGTCCGGAGCCAAAGGCGTTCGACTGCCGGCCGGCCAAACTCAGGCAACCTCCCGCCGTTGCGGACCCGCTCCCGGACAACCGGGTCCAAACGCCCGCCCTGTTACACGCACGAAAACACCGGGCTCGATTCGGAGCGACGGGCACCCGGCTTCCCGGTGTCGGACCGACTCCGTTCCGGTACCACTGGATGCCCCTTGCCCCTGGCTTGCTAGGACAGCCGGCGCGTCAAGGTGGGCCCCCGCGGCTCCGGCTCAGCAGTCGGAAAGCGGTCTCCAGCCAACGGCTGTACCTCGGCCGGGCCAAGCGGCAGCTGCACAAGCCCGCTACTGGTCTGTGCGGCCCCCCCACCCCGTTCAGTAGCAGTTCACCCCAACCGGATCGGACTTTCCGTCCCGAAGTTATCCCCGATAAGCTGCCGCTGACCGACGGGGCGGCAGCCGCTACGGGACTGCGACACTTTCCCGAACTTGCCGGGGTCCAGGCCGATAATATAGTGTGCGCCAGCGCCGGGGCTTTCCAACGAGCCCTCCCTGACCGAAATCGGACACGGGAGTCCGGAGCCAAAGGCGTTCGACTGCCGGCCGGCCAAACACAGGCAACCTCCCGCCGTTGCGGACCCGCTCCCGGACAACCGGGTCCAAACGCCCGCCCTGTTACACGCACGAAAACACCGGGCTCGATTCGGAGCGACGGGCACCCGGCTTCCCGGTGTCGGACCGACTCCGTTCCGGTACCACTGGATGCCCCTTGCCCCTGGCTTGCTAGTACAGCCGGCGCGTCAAGGTGGGCCCCCGCGGCTCCGGCTCAGCAGTCGGAAAGCGGTCTCCAGCCAACGGCTGTACCTCGGCCGGGCCAAGCGGCAGCTGCACAAGCCCGCTACTGGTCTGTGCGGCCCCCCCACCCCGTTCAGTCGCAGTTCACCCCAACCGGATCGGACTTTCCGTCCCGAAGTTATCCCCGATAAGCTGCCGCTGACCGACGGGGCGGCAGCCGCTACGGGACTGCGACACTTTCCCGAACTTGCCGGGGTCCAGGCCGATAATATAGTGTGCGCCAGCGCCGGGGCTTTCCAACGAGCCCTCCCTGACCGAAATCGGACACGGGAGTCCGGAGCGAAAGGCGTTCGACTGCCGGCCGGCCAAACCCAGGCAATCTCCCGCCGTTGCGGACCCGCTCCCGGACAACCGGGTCCAAACGCCCGCCCTGTTACACGCACGAAAACCCCGGGCTCGATTCGGAGCGACGGGCACCCGACTTCCCGGTGTCGGACCGACTCCCTTCTGGTACCACTGGATGCCCCTTGCCCCTGGCTTGCTCGGACAGCCGGCGCGTCAAGGTGGGTCCCCGCGGCACCGGCTCAGCAGTCGGAAAGCGGTCTCCAGCCAACGGCTGTACCTCGGCCGGGCCAAGAGGCAGCTACACAAGCCCGCTACTGGTCTGTGCGGCCCCGCCACCCCGTTCAGTCGCAGTTCACCCCGACCGGATCGGACTTTCCGTCCCGAAGTTATCCGCGATAAGCTGCCGCTGACCGACGGGGCGGCCGCCGGAACGGGACTGCGACACTTTCCCGAACTTGCCGGGGCCCAGGCCGATAATATAGTGTGCGCCAGCGTCGGGGCTTTCCAACCAGCCCTCCCTGACCGAAATCGGACACGGGAGTCCGGAGCCAAAGGCGTTCGACTGCCGGCCGGCCAAACCCAGGCAATCTCCCGCCGTTGGGGACCCGCTCCCGGACAACCGGGTCCAAACGCCCGCCCTGTTACACGCACGAAAACACCGGGCTCGATTCGGAGCGACGGGCACCCGACTTCCCGGTGTCGGACCGACTCCCTTCTGGTACCTATGGATGCCCCTTGCCCCTGGCTTGCTCGGACAGCCGGCGCGTCAAGGTGGGTCCCCGCGGCACCGGCTCAGCAGTCGGAAAGCGGTCTCCAGCCAACGGCTGTACCTCGGCCGGGCCAAGAGGCAGCTACACAAGCCCGCTACTGGTCTGTGCGGCCCCACCACCCCGTTCAGTCGCAGTTCACCCCGACCGGATCGGACTTTCCTTCCCGAAGTTATCACCGATAAGCTGCCGCTGACCGCTGGCCTGTTACCCGCTGCCGGACTGCGACACTTTGCCCAACTCGCCAGGGGCCAGTCCGGCAATATAATCTGCGCCAGCGTCGGGGCTTTCCAACCAGCCGTCCCCCACCCTAATCGGACACGGGAGTCGGGAACGGAGCGCCCGCCACCGGCCTTTCTAAACAGCCCAGTCCCCAACAATTCCCAGAAGCAACGCCTTGGCCAGCCTGGCAATTCATACACTGCAAATAGCACACATTAACACCACTCACACCCAATCGGCCCATCAACTTCGCTGCCGAGAACGGAAACTCGCCTTGACAATACTACTTCCAACCTCACACAAAAGCGGCCCATCAACTTCGCTTACGAGAACGGACAATCGGCCTGCAAATACTGCACCACTCACACAAAATCCCACCAGCAACTTCGCTTCCCACAACCCACACTCCTAT
>NW_028226731.1:25000-26928 GCF_052327205.1 Somniosus microcephalus
CCGGGCTCGGCTCACACTGCTCCAGAGTCCCCGATTTAGCGAGAATAAAAAGAAAAGAGAACGAGGGAAACACGTAGCATTCAGAGGAAAAGGCCAGAAGCAATGGCTGGGCAGCATCTATATGCTTGAGAGGAGTGTTTTTGGATGAAAAGCAGGCCTGCAGCGACAGGGGTCAAGACATACGGGACTGACTTAGGCGCACGCTCAGCAAGTCAGCAAGAGTGCTTAGAGCCAAAACGGGTCAAATGTGTGGAAGGACATCAGGGTCCAGCGCAACACAAAGGAGCACCGCAAGGGTTATCTTAGCAAACTGCCACCTACCAAACGCACGCAAAAAAGCCAGCACACAGCACATCAAGGGGCCCGCGTCACTACATCAAGCTGTTCCCCGCTCCAAACCAACAAAACTGCAGCCAAAGACGACGACCTCACCTCTTGAACTGCCAACGTCTTCTCTCTGTATGCTCTCTCTCTCTCTCTATCCAACACTCAGAGAGACAACCCTGCCTAGGGCGAGGCTCAACAGTCCCAACACCGACGCGGTCAATCGTTTTTGCAACCCAACGACAGCCGTGCTGGAAAAAGCTGGCCTCTAAGCGGTGCCGACGTTCCCTGAGGAGACGCCGAACATAACATTCCCAAACGGCACGGGTCAAACTCTCCATTGGGAGGAGAAACTCTAGGTCTGCACTTAGGGGGACAAAGAGGACTAGGCCTCTGCGACACCCCAGCCGCGCTCTCACCTCACACGATGGCAAGGCAAGTGCGATTGATGGTCAAGCGACCCTCAGACAGGCGTAGCCCCGGGACGAACCCGGGGCCGCAAAGTGCGTTCAAAGTGTCGATGATCAATGTGTCCTGCAATTCACATTAATTCTCGCAGCTAGCTGCGTTCTTCATCGACGCACGAGCCGAGTGATCCACCGCTAAGAGTTGTGCGTTTTTTTTAAGGCTTGGTGTTTTGTTCCCCGGAGGGTCCCAAGCCCGGACCGCCCAACGCTTCTCTCCCTCTATGCCCACGCATAGAGGGTTGGTAGAAGCCCCATCCTTGGCACAGCCCGGAGGTGTGTATCAGTCGATCATCAAATGACAAGGGTTTCACCGAGATTTTGTTGTCAGGGCGCTCGCGAGGCGACACGCATCGGGGTCAAACGCCTGAGCCCACCGTCCGACACGCACCACGGCCAACAGAGGCAGGGTCTCTGCTGCCACCGATTGCCGGGAGAAGAGAGAGAGTGACAGGCAGACAGACAAGACAAACAAACATGACAGTAGACAACAAGGCCAGAAAAACGAACTGAGTGGGGTACAAGCCGACCGCGTGAAAACACCCCACTGTGGGGGGTAGAAATCCGTGTGGACGGGCAGGTACATTCTCTCGAACGTTCAACTTGGCTGCTGCTGCTGCTGCTGGCTTGCTTGCTGCTGGCTGCTAACAAGCTCTCGACACCGACAAACAGACACTCGAGTCTTTAAACCGCCGCCCCCCAAACAGCTCGCGGGAGCCAGAGTGGAGAAGCGTCTAGGTACCCTGTACCGGTAAAGGGAGAGTGACTAGATCGACCAAAGTTGCACTACGGGGGGAAAAGAAAGCCGGGCCTGCATCACCGGTTCAAATCCCAGCAGAGCTCACAGTGGCCGTTCGCCGAGGTCCCGACGACGAGCCGCCAGGCAGCACGCGAGCCCGCAGAAGCTCCCTTCAATTCGACTGCGGTGTTAATGCTTGCAAGACGGTGGCAAAGTCCATTGTTGTCCGATCCGGACGAGAAGAGGGGAGCAGCAGAGCTTGCGTGTGAGAGAGAGAGAGAGGTTGAGAGATAGGCTCGGCACAAGGTAAGCGATGATGCACAAGACTGGAAGAGACGGAAGTCGAAAGAAGGGCCGCAGGCCAAGGTCACACAGGGGGAAGCCAACGAACAGCAAAGACA
>NW_028226732.1:0-26854 GCF_052327205.1 Somniosus microcephalus
GCCCTGCTATCGGTGGGCCTGGGCCCTGCTTTCGGTGGGCCTGAGCCCTGCTATCAGTGGGCCTGAGTCCTGCTATCAGTTGGCCTGGGCCCTGCTATCAGTGGGCCTGGCCCATGATTTCAGTGGGCTTGGGCCCTGCTATCAGTGGGCCTGGGCCCTGCTACCAGTGGGTCTGGGCCCTGCTATCAGTGGGCCTGAGCCCTGCTATCAGTGGGCCTGAGCACTGCTATCAGTGGGCCTGGGACATGATTTCAGTGGGCTTGGGGCCTGCTATCAGTGGGTCTGGGCCCTGCTATCAGTGGGCCTGAGCCCTGCTATTGGTGGGCTTGAGCCCTGCTATCAGTGGGCCTGAGCCCTGCAATCGGTGGGCCTGAGCCATGCCATTGCTGGGCCTGAGCCCTGCTATCAGTGGACCTGGGCCCTGTTATCAGTGGGCCTGAGCCCTGCAAACAGTGGGCCTGGGCCCTGTTATCAGTGGGCCTGAGCCCTGCTGCCAGTGGGCCTGGGCCCTGCTATCAGTGGGACTGTGCCCTGCTATCGGTGGGCCTGAGCCCTGCTATCAGTGGGCCTGAGCCCTGCTGTCAGTGGACCTGGGCCCTGCTATCGGTGGGCCTGGGCCCTGCTATCGGTGGGCTTGAGCCCTGCTATCGGTGGGCCTGAGCTCTGCAATCGGTGGGACTGAGCCATGCTATTGCTGGGCCTGAGCCCTGCTATCAGTGGGCCTGGGCCCTGCTATCGGTGGGCCTGAGCCCTGATTTCAGTGGGCCTGGGCCCTGTTATCAGTGGGCCTGAGCCCTGCTATCAGTGGGCCTGAGCCCTGCAATCAGTGGGCCTGGGCCCTGCTATCAGTGGGCCTGAGCCCTGCTATCAGTGGGCCTGGGCCCTGCTGTCAGTGAGCCTGTGCCCTGCTATCAGTGGGCATGAGCCCTGCTGTCGGTTGTCCTGGGCCCTGCTATCAGTTGGCCTGAGCCCAGCTATCACTGGGCCAGGGCCCTGCTGTCAGTGGGCCTGAGCACTGCTATCAATGGGCCTGAGCTCTGCTATCATTGGGCCTGGGCCCTGCTATCAGTGGGCCTGAGCTCTGCTATCAGTGGGCCTGGGCCCTGCTATCAGTGGGCCTGAGCTCTGCTATCAGTGGGCCTGAGCCCTGCTGTCAGTGGACCTGGGCCCTGCTATCGGTGGGCTTGAGCCCTGCTATCGGTGGGCCTGAGCTCTGCAATCGGTGGGACTGAGCCGTGCTATCAGTGGGCCTGGGCCCTGCTATCGGTGGGCCTGAGCCCTGCTTTCAGTGGGCCTGGGCCCTGTTATCAGTGGGCCTGAGCCCTGCTATCAGTGGGCCTGAGCCCTGCAATCAGTGGGCCTAGGCCCTGCTATCAGTGGGCCTGAGCCCTGCTATCAGTGGGCCTGGGCCCTGCTGTCAGTGAGCCTGTGCCCTGCTTTCAGTGGGCATGTGCCCTGCTGTCGGTTGTCCTGGGCCCTGCTATCAGTTGGCCTGAGCCCAGCTATCAGTGGGCCAGGGCCCTGCTATCAGTGGGCCTGAGCACTGCTATCAATGGGCCTGAGCTCTGCTATCATTGGGCCTGGGCCCTGCTATCAGTGGGCCTGAGCTCTGCTATCAGTGGGCCTGGGCCCTGCTATCAGTGGGCCTGAGCTCTGCTATCGGTGGGCCTGGGCCCTGCTATCGGTGGGCCTGGGCCATGCTATCGGTGGACCTAAGCCCTGCAACCGGTGAACCTGAGCCCTGCAATCGGTGGGCCTGAGCCCTGCTATTGGAGGGCCTGAGCCCTGCTATCGATGGGCCTGAGCCCTTCTATCGGTGGGATGAGCCCTGCTATCGGTGGTCCTGAGCCCTGCAATCGGTGGGCCTGAGCCATGCAATTGCTGTGCCTGAGCCCTGCTATCAGTGGGCCTGGGCCCTGCTATCGGTGTGCCTGAGCCCTGATTTCACTGGGCCTGGGCCCTGATATCAGTAGGCCTGAGCCCTGCAATCAGTGGTCCTGGGCCCTGCTATCAGTGGGCCGGAGCCCTGCTATCGGTGGGCCTGGGCCCTGCTATCAGTGGGCCTGGGCCTTGCTATCAGTGGACCCGTGCCCTGCTATCGGTGGGCCTGGGCCCTGCTATCAGTGGGCCTGGGCCCTGCTATCGGTGTGCTTGAGCCCTGCTATTGGTGGGCCTGAGACCTGCAATCGGTGGGCCTGAGCCATGCTATTGCTGTGCCTGAGCCCTGCTATCAGTGGGCCTGGGCCCTGCTATCAGTGGGCCTGGGCCCTGATTTCAGTGGGCCTGGGCCCTGATATCAGTAGGCCTGAGCCCTGCAATCAGTGGGCCTGGGCCCTGCTATCAGTGGGCCTGGGCCCTGCTATTGGTGTGCCTGAGCTCTGATTTCAGTGGGCCTGGGCCCTGCTATCAGTGGGCCTGAGCCCTGCAATCAGTGGGCCTGGGCCCTGCTATCAGTGGGCCTGAGCCCGGCTACCAGTGGGCCTGGGCCCTGCTATCAGTGGGCCTGGGCATTGCTATCAGTTGTCCTGTGCCCTGCTATCGGTGGGCCTGAGCCCTGCTATCAGTGGGCATGAGTCCTGCTGTCAGTGGACCTGGGCCCTGCAATCAGTGGGCCTGGGTCCTGCTATCAGTGGGCCTGAGCCCTGCTATAAGTGGTCCTGAGTCCAGCTGTCAGTGGACCTGGGCCCTGCAATCGGTGGGCCTGTGCGCTGCTATCGGTGGGCCTGCGCCCTGCTATCAGTGGGCCTGGGCCCTGCTATCAGTGGGCCTGGGCCCTGCTATCAGTGGGCCTGGGCCATGCTTTCAGTGTGCCTGCGCCCTGCTATCAGTGGGCCTGGGCCATGATTTCAGTGGGCCTGGGCCCTGCTATCGGTGGGCTTGTGCCCTGCTATCAGTGGGCCTGGGCCCTGCTATCAGTGGGCCTGGGCCCTGCTATCACTGTGCCTGGGCCCTGCTATTGGTGGGCCTGAGCCCTGCTATCAGTGGGCCTGTGCCCTGCTATCAGTTGGCCTGGTCCCTGCTATCAGTGGGCCTGGGCCATGATTTCAGTGGGCTTGGGCCCTGCTATCAGTGGGCCTGGGCCCTGCTATCAGTGGGCCTGAGCCCTGCTATCAGTGGGCCTGAGCCATGATTTCAGTGGGCTTGGGGCCTGCTATCAGTGGGTCGGGGCCCTGCTATCAGTGGGCCTGAGCCCTGCTATCGGTCGGTTTGAGCCCTGCTATCGGTGGGCCTGAGCCCTGCAATCGGTGGGCCTGGGCTCGGCTATCAGTGGGCCTGAGCCCTGCTACCAGTGGGCCTGGGCCCTGCTATCAGTGGGCCTGTGCCCTGCTATCGGTGGGCCTGAGCCCTGCTATCAGTGGGCCTGAGCCCTGCTGTCAGTGGACCTGGGCCCTGCTATCGGTGGGCCTGGGCCCTGCTATCGGTGGGCTTGGGCCCTGCTATCGGCGGGCCTGAGCCCTGCAATCGGTGGGCCTGAGCCATGCTATTGCTGGGCCTGAGCCCTGCTATCAGTGGGCCTGGGCCCTGCTATCGGTGGGCCTGAGCCCTGATTTCAGTGGGCCTGGGCCCTGTTATCAGTGGGCCTGAGCCCTGCTATCAGTGGGCCTGAGCCCTGCAATCAGTGGGCCTGGGCTCTGCTATCAGTGGGCCTGAGCCCTGCTATCAGTGGGCCTGGGCCCTGCTGTCAGTGAGCCTGTGCCCTGCTATCGGTGGGCCTGTGCCCTGCTATCGGTGGGCCTGTGCCCTGCTGTCGGTGGGCCTGTGCCCTGCTGTCGGTTGGCCTGAGCTCTGCTATCGGTGGGCCTGGGCCCTGCTATCGGTGGGCCTGAGCCCTGCAATCGGTGGGCCTCAGCCATGCTATTACTGGGCCTGAGCCCTGCTATCAGTGGGCCTGGGCCCTGCTATCGGTGGGCCTGAGCCCTGATTTCAGTGGGTCTGGGCCCTGTTATCAGTGGGCCTGAT
Source organism: Somniosus microcephalus (assembly GCF_052327205.1). Lineage (NCBI taxonomy): Eukaryota > Metazoa > Chordata > Chondrichthyes > Squaliformes > Somniosidae > Somniosus > Somniosus microcephalus. The sequence goes on from NW_028226732.1 coordinate 3,961, forward strand.
CCCTGCTATCAGTGGGCCTGAGCCCTGCAATTAGTGGGCCTGGGCCCTGCTATCAGTGGGCCTGAGCCCTGCTATCAGTGTGCCTGGGCCCTGCGATCAGTGGGCCTGAGCCCTGCTATCAGTGGGCCTGGGCCCTGCTAACAGTGGGCCTGTGCCCTGCTATCAGTGGGCCTGGGCCCTGCTATCAGTGGGCCTGGGCCCTGCTATCAGTGTGCCTGCGCCCTGCTATCAGTGGGCCTGGGCCATGATTTCAGTGGGCTTGGGCCCGGCTATCAGTAGTCCTGTGCCCTGCTATCAGTGGGCCTGTGCCCTGCTATCAGTGGGCCTGGGCCCTGCTATCAGTGGGACTGGGCCCTGCTATCAGTGTGCCTGGGCCCTGCTATCGGAGGGCCTGATCCCTGCTATCAGTGGGCCTGTGCCCTGCTATCAGTCGGCCTTGGCCCTGCTATCAGTGGGCCTGGGCCATGATTTCAGTGGGCTTGGGCCCTGCTATCAGTGGGCCTGTGCCCTGCTATCAGTGGGTCTGGGCCCTGCTATCAGTGGGCCTGAGCCCTGCTATCAGTGGGCCTGAGCCCTGCTATCAGTGGGCCTGGGCCCTGATTTCAGTGGGCTTGGGGCCTGCTATCAGTGGGTCTGGGCCCTGCTATCAGTGGCCCTGAGCCCTGCAATCGGTGAAACTGAGCCCTGCAATCGGTGGGCCTGAGCCCTGCTATTGGTGGGCCTGAGCCATGCTATCGGTGGGCCTGAGCCCTGCTATCGGAGGGCTTGAGCCCTGCTATCGGTGGGCCTGAGTGCTGCAATCGGTGGGCCTGAGCCATGCTATTGCTGTGCCTGAGCCCTGCTATCGGTGGGCCTGGGCCCTGCTATCGGTGGGCCTGAGCCCTGATTTCAGTGTGCCTGGGCCCTGTTATCAGTGGACCTGAGCCCTGCTATCAGTGGGCCTGAGCCCTGCTATAAGTGGTCCTGAGTCCAGCTGTCAGTGGACCTGGGCCCTGCAATCAGTGGGCCTGGGCCCTGCTATCGGTGGGCCTGAGCCCTGCTATCAGTGGGCCTGAGTCCTGCTGTCAGTGGACCTGGGCCCTGCTATCGGTGGCCCTGGGCCCTCCTATCAGTGGGCCTGTGCCCTGCTATCAGTGGGCCTGGGCCCTGCTATCAGTGGGCCTGGGCCCTGCTATCAGTGTGCCTGCGCCCTGCTATCAGTGGGCCTGGGCCATGATTTCAGTGGGCTTGGGCCCTGCTATCGGTGGGCCTGTGCCCTGCTATCAGTGGGCCTGTGCCCTGCTATCAGTGGGCCTGGGCCCTGCTATCAGTGGGCCTGGGCCCTGCTATCATTGGGCCTGGGCCATGATTTCAGTGGGCCTGGGCCCTGCTATCGGTGGGCCTGCGCCCTGCTATCAGTGGGCCTGGGCCCTGCTATCACTGTGCCTGGGCCCTGCTATCGGAGGGCCTGAGCCCTGCTTTCAGTGGGCCTGTGCCCTGCTCTCAGTTGGCCTGGGCCCTGCTATCAGTGGGCCTGGGCCATGATTTCAGTGGGCTTGGGCCCTGCTATCAGTGGGCCTGGGCCCTGCTATCAGTGGGCCTGAGCCCTGCTATCAGTGGGCCTGAGCCATGATTTCAGTGGGCTTGGGGCCTGCTATCAGTGGGTCTGGGCCCTGCTATCAGTGGGCCTGAGCCCTGCTATCGGTGGGCTTGAGCCCTGCTATCGGTGAGCCTGAGCCCTGCAAGCAGTGGGCCTGGGCCCTGCTATCAGTGGGCCTGAGCCATGCTACCAGTGGGCCTGGGCCCTGCTATCAGTGGTCCTGTGCCCTGCTATCGGTGGGCCTGAGCCCTGCTATCAGTGGGCCTGAGCCCTGCTGTCAGTGGACCTGGGCCCTGCTATCGGTGGGCCTGGGCCCTGCTATCGGTGGGCTTGGGCCCTGCTATCGGCGGGCCTGAGCCCTGCAATCGGTGGGCCTGAGCCATGCTATTGCTGGGCCTGAGCCCTGCTATCAGTGGGCCTGGGCCCTGCTATCAGTGGGTCTGGGCCCTGCTATCAGTGGGCCTCAGCCCTGCTATCAGTGGGCCTGAGCCCTGCTATCAGTGGGCCTGGGCCATGATTTCAGTGGGCTTGGGGCCTGCTATCAGTGGGTCTGGGCCCTGCTATCAGTGGGCCTGAGCCCTGACTTCAGTGGGTCTGGGCCCTGCTGTCAGTTGGCCTGTGCACTCCTATCAGTGCGCCTGAGCCCTGCTACAAGTGGGCCTGAGCCCTGCTATCAGTGGGCCTGGGCCCTGCTGTCAGTGGGCCTGTGCCCTGCTATCAGTGGGCCTGGGCCCTGCTATCAGTGGGCCTGGGCCCTGCTACCAGTGGGCCTGTGCCCTGCTATCAGTGGGCCTGGGCCCTGCTATCAGTGGGCCTGGGCCCTGCTATCAGTGGGCCTGAGCCCTGCTATCAGTGGGCTTGGGCCCTACTATCAGTCGGCCTGGGCCCTGCTATCGGTGCGCCTGAGCCCTGCTATCAGTGGGCCTGAGCCCTGCTATCAGTGGGCCTGGGCCCTGCTATCAGTGGGCCAGAGCCCTGCTATCAGTGGGCCTGGGCCCTGCTATCAGTGGGCCTGGGCCATGATTTCAGTGGGCTTGGGCCCTGCTATCAGTGGGCCTGAGCCTGCTATCAGTGGGCCTGCGCCCTGCTATAAGTGGGCCTGTGCCCTGCTATCGGTGGGCCTGGGCCCTGCTATCGGTGGGCCTGAGCCCTGCTATCCGTGGGTCTGGGCCCTGCTATCAGTGTGCCTGAGCCCTGCTATCAGTGGGCCAGAGCCCTGCAATCAGTGGGCCTGAGTCCTGCTATCAGTGGACCTTGGCCCTGCAATCAGTGGGCCTGTGCCCTGCTATCAGTGGGCCTGGGCCCTGCTGTCAGTGGGCCTGAGCCCTGCTGTCAGTGGGCCTGGGCCCTGCTGTCAGTGGTCCTGTGCCCTGCTATCGGTGGGCATGTGCCCTGCTATCGGTGGGGCTGGGCCCTGCTCTCAGTGGGCCTTCGCCCTGCTATCAGTGGGCCTGGGCCCAGCTATCAGTGGGCCTGAGCCCTGCTATCGGTGGGCTTGAGCCCTGCTATCGGTGGGCTTCAGCCCTGCTATCGGTGGTCCTGAGCCCTGCAATCGGTGGGCCTGAGCCATGCCATTGCTGTGCCTGAGCCCTGCTATCAGTGGGCCTGGGCCCTGCTATCGGTGTGCCTGAGCCCTGCTATCGGTGGGCCTGGGCCCTGCTATCAGTGGGCCTGAGCCCTGCTATCGGTGGGCCTGGGCCCTGCTATCAGTGGGCCTGGGCCTTGCTATCAGTGGGCCTGTGCCCTGCTATCGGTGGGCCTGGGCCCTGCTATCAGTGGGCCTGGGCCCTGCTATCGGTGGGCTTGAGCCCTGCTATCGGTGGGCCTGAGCCCTGCAATCGGTGGGCCTGTGCCATGCTATTGCTGGGCCTGAGCCCTGCTATCAGTGGGCCTGGGCCCTGCTATCAGTGGCCCTGAGCCCTGCAATCGGTGAAACTGAGCCCTGCAATCGGTGGGCCTGAGCCCTGCTATTGGTGGGCCTGAGCCATGCTATCGGTGGGCCTGAGCCCTGCTATCGGTGGGCTTGAGCCCTGCTATCGGTGGGCCTGAGTGCTGCAATCGGTGGGCCTGAGCCATGCTATTGCTGTGCCTGAGCCCTGCTATCGGTGGGCCTGGGCCCTGCTATCGGTGGGCCTGAGCCCTGATTTCAGTGTGCCTGGGCCCTGTTATCAGTGGACCTGAGCCCTGCTATCAGTGGGCCTGAGCCCTGCTATAAGTGGTCCTGAGTCCAGCTGTCAGTGGACCTGGGCCCTGCAATCAGTGGGCCTGGGCCCTGCTATCGGTGGGCCTGAGCCCTGCTATCAGTGGGCCTGAGTCCTGCTGTCAGTGGACCTGGGCCCTGCTATCGGTGGCCCTGGGCCCTCCTATCAGTGGGCCTGTGCCCTGCTATCAGTGGGCCTGGGCCCTGCTATCAGTGGGCCTGGGCCCTGCTATCAGTGTGCCTGCGCCCTGCTATCAGTGGGCCTGGGCCATGATTTCAGTGGGCTTGGGCCCTGCTATCGGTGGGCCTGTGCCCTGCTATCAGTGGGCCTGTGCCCTGCTATCAGTGGGCCTGGGCCCTGCTATCAGTGGGCCTGGGCCCTGCTATCATTGGGCCTGGGCCATGATTTCAGTGGGCCTGGGCCCTGCTATCGGTGGGCCTGGGCCCTGCTATCAGTGGGCCTGGGCCCTGCTATCACTGTGCCTGGGCCCTGCTATCGGAGGGCCTGAGCCCTGCTTTCAGTGGGCCTGTGCCCTGCTCTCAGTTGGCCTGGGCCCTGCTATCAGTGGGCCTGGGCCATGATTTCAGTGGGCTTGGGCCCTGCTATCAGTGGGCCTGGGCCCTGCTATCAGTGGGCCTGAGCCCTGCTATCAGTGGGCCTGAGCCATGATTTCAGTGGGCTTGGGGCCTGCTATCAGTGGGTCGGGGCCCTGCTATCAGTGGGCCTGAGCCCTGCTATCGGTGGGTTTGAGCCCTGCTATCGGTGGGCCTGAGCCCTGCAATCGGTGGGCCTGGGCTCGGCTATCAGTGGGCCTGAGCCCTGCTACCAGTGGGCCTGGGCCCTGCTATCAGTGGGCCTGTGCCCTGCTATCGGTGGGCCTGAGCCCTGCTATCAGTGGGCCTGAGCCCTGCTGTCAGTGGACCTGGGCCCTGCTATCGGTGGGCCTGGGCCCTGCTATCGGTGGGCTTGGGCCCTGCTATCGGCGGGCCTGAGCCCTGCAATCGGTGGGCCTGAGCCATGCTATTGCTGGGCCTGAGCCCTGCTATCAGTGGGCCTGGGCCCTGCTATCGGTGGGCCTGAGCCCTGATTTCAGTGGGCCTGGGCCCTGTTATCAGTGGGCCTGAGCCCTGCTATCAGTGGGCCTGAGCCCTGCAATCAGTGGGCCTGGGCTCTGCTATCAGTGGGCCTGAGCCCTGCTATCAGTGGGCCTGGGCCCTGCTGTCAGTGAGCCTGTGCCCTGCTATCGGTGGGCCTGTGCCCTGCTATCGGTGGGCCTGTGCCCTGCTGTCGGTGGGCCTGTGCCCTGCTGTCGGTTGGCCTGAGCTCTGCTATCGGTGGGCCTGGGCCCTGCTATCGGTGGGCCTGAGCCCTGCAATCGGTGGGCCTCAGCCATGCTATTACTGGGCCTGAGCCCTGCTATCAGTGGGCCTGGGCCCTGCTATCGGTGGGCCTGAGCCCTGATTTCAGTGGGTCTGGGCCCTGTTATCAGTGGGCCTGATCCCTGCTATCAGTGGGCCTGAGCCCTGCAATTAGTGGGCCTGGGCCCTGCTATCAGTGGGCCTGAGCCCTGCTATCAGTGTGCCTGGGCCCTGCGATCAGTGGGCCTGAGCCCTGCTATCAGTGGGCCTGGGCCCTGCTAACAGTGGGCCTGTGCCCTGCTATCAGTGGGCCTGGGCCCTGCTATCAGTGGGCCTGGGCCCTGCTATCAGTGTGCCTGCGCCCTGCTATCAGTGGGCCTGGGCCATGATTTCAGTGGGCCTGGGCCCTGCTATCGGTGGGCTTGTGCCCTGCTATCAGTGGGCCTGGGCCCTGCTATCAGTGGGCCTGGGCCCTGCTATCACTGTGCCTGGGCCCTGCTATTGGTGGGCCTGAGCCCTGCTATCAGTGGGCCTGTGCCCTGCTATCAGTTGGCCTGGTCCCTGCTATCAGTGGGCCTGGGCCATGATTTCCGTGGGCTTGGGCCCTGCTATCAGTGGGCCTGGGCCCTGCTATCAGTGGGCCTGAGCCCTGCTATCAGTGGGCCTGAGCCATGATTTCAGTGGGCTTGGGGCCTGCTATCAGTGGGTCGGGGCCCTGCTATCAGTGGGCCTGAGCCCTGCTATCGGTGGGTTTGAGCCCTGCTATCGGTGGGCCTGAGCCCTGCAATCGGTGGGCCTGGGCTCGGCTATCAGTGGGCCTGAGCCCTGCTACCAGTGGGCCTGGGCCCTGCTATCAGTGGGCCTGTGCCCTGCTATCGGTGGGCCTGAGCCCTGCTATCAGTGGGCCTGAGCCCTGCTGTCAGTGGACCTGGGCCCTGCTAACAGTGGGCCTGTGCCCTGCTATCAGTGGGCCTGGGCCCTGCTATCAGTGGGCCTGGGCCCTGCTATCAGTGTGCCTGCGCCCTGCTATCAGTGGGCCTGGGCCATGATTTCAGTGGGCTTGGGCCCGGCTATCAGTAGTCCTGTGCCCTGCTATCAGTGGGCCTGTGCCCTGCTATCAGTGGGCCTGGGCCCTGCTATCAGTGGGACTGGGCCCTGCTATCAGTGTGCCTGGGCCCTGCTATCGGAGGGCCTGATCCCTGCTATCAGTGGGCCTGTGCCCTGCTATCAGTCGGCCTTGGCCCTGCTATCAGTGGGCCTGGGCCATGATTTCAGTGGGCTTGGGCCCTGCTATCAGTGGGCCTGTGCCCTGCTATCAGTGGGTCTGGGCCCTGCTATCAGTGGGCCTGAGCCCTGCTATCAGTGGGCCTGAGCCCTGCTATCAGTGGGCCTGGGCCCTGATTTCAGTGGGCTTGGGGCCTGCTATCAGTGGGTCTGGGCCCTGCTATCAGTGGCCCTGAGCCCTGCAATCGGTGAAACTGAGCCCTGCAATCGGTGGGCCTGAGCCCTGCTATTGGTGGGCCTGAGCCATGCTATCGGTGGGCCTGAGCCCTGCTATCGGAGGGCTTGAGCCCTGCTATCGGTGGGCCTGAGTGCTGCAATCGGTGGGCCTGAGCCATGCTATTGCTGTGCCTGAGCCCTGCTATCGGTGGGCCTGGGCCCTGCTATCGGTGGGCCTGAGCCCTGATTTCAGTGTGCCTGGGCCCTGTTATCAGTGGACCTGAGCCCTGCTATCAGTGGGCCTGAGCCCTGCTATAAGTGGTCCTGAGTCCAGCTGTCAGTGGACCTGGGCCCTGCAATCAGTGGGCCTGGGCCCTGCTATCGGTGGGCCTGAGCCCTGCTATCAGTGGGCCTGAGTCCTGCTGTCAGTGGACCTGGGCCCTGCTATCGGTGGCCCTGGGCCCTCCTATCAGTGGGCCTGTGCCCTGCTATCAGTGGGCCTGGGCCCTGCTATCAGTGGGCCTGGGCCCTGCTATCAGTGTGCCTGCGCCCTGCTATCAGTGGGCCTGGGCCATGATTTCAGTGGGCTTGGGCCCTGCTATCGGTGGGCCTGTGCCCTGCTATCAGTGGGCCTGTGCCCTGCTATCAGTGGGCCTGGGCCCTGCTATCAGTGGGCCTGGGCCCTGCTATCATTGGGCCTGGGCCATGATTTCAGTGGGCCTGGGCCCTGCTATCGGTGGGCCTGCGCCCTGCTATCAGTGGGCCTGGGCCCTGCTATCACTGTGCCTGGGCCCTGCTATCGGAGGGCCTGAGCCCTGCTTTCAGTGGGCCTGTGCCCTGCTCTCAGTTGGCCTGGGCCCTGCTATCAGTGGGCCTGGGCCATGATTTCAGTGGGCTTGGGCCCTGCTATCAGTGGGCCTGGGCCCTGCTATCAGTGGGCCTGAGCCCTGCTATCAGTGGGCCTGAGCCATGATTTCAGTGGGCTTGGGGCCTGCTATCAGTGGGTCTGGGCCCTGCTATCAGTGGGCCTGAGCCCTGCTATCGGTGGGCTTGAGCCCTGCTATCGGTGAGCCTGAGCCCTGCAAGCAGTGGGCCTGGGCCCTGCTATCAGTGGGCCTGAGCCATGCTACCAGTGGGCCTGGGCCCTGCTATCAGTGGTCCTGTGCCCTGCTATCGGTGGGCCTGAGCCCTGCTATCAGTGGGCCTGAGCCCTGCTGTCAGTGGACCTGGGCCCTGCTATCGGTGGGCCTGGGCCCTGCTATCGGTGGGCTTGGGCCCTGCTATCGGCGGGCCTGAGCCCTGCAATCGGTGGGCCTGAGCCATGCTATTGCTGGGCCTGAGCCCTGCTATCAGTGGGCCTGGGCCCTGCTATCAGTGGGTCTGGGCCCTGCTATCAGTGGGCCTCAGCCCTGCTATCAGTGGGCCTGAGCCCTGCTATCAGTGGGCCTGGGCCATGATTTCAGTGGGCTTGGGGCCTGCTATCAGTGGGTCTGGGCCCTGCTATCAGTGGGCCTGAGCCCTGACTTCAGTGGGTCTGGGCCCTGCTGTCAGTTGGCCTGTGCACTCCTATCAGTGCGCCTGAGCCCTGCTACAAGTGGGCCTGAGCCCTGCTATCAGTGGGCCTGGGCCCTGCTGTCAGTGGGCCTGTGCCCTGCTATCAGTGGGCCTGGGCCCTGCTATCAGTGGGCCTGGGCCCTGCTACCAGTGGGCCTGTGCCCTGCTATCAGTGGGCCTGGGCCCTGCTATCAGTGGGCCTGGGCCCTGCTATCAGTGGGCCTGAGCCCTGCTATCAGTGGGCTTGGGCCCTACTATCAGTCGGCCTGGGCCCTGCTATCGGTGCGCCTGAGCCCTGCTATCAGTGGGCCTGAGCCCTGCTATCAGTGGGCCTGGGCCCTGCTATCAGTGGGCCAGAGCCCTGCTATCAGTGGGCCTGGGCCCTGCTATCAGTGGGCCTGGGCCATGATTTCAGTGGGCTTGGGCCCTGCTATCAGTGGGCCTGAGCCTGCTATCAGTGGGCCTGCGCCCTGCTATAAGTGGGCCTGTGCCCTGCTTTCGGTGGGCCTGGGCCCTGCTATCGGTGGGCCTGAGCCCTGCTATCCGTGGGTCTGGGCCCTGCTATCAGTGTGCCTGAGCCCTGCTATCAGTGGGCCAGAGCCCTGCAATCAGTGGGCCTGAGTCCTGCTATCAGTGGACCTTGGCCCTGCAATCAGTGGGCCTGTGCCCTGCTATCAGTGGGCCTGGGCCCTGCTGTCAGTGGGCCTGAGCCCTGCTGTCAGTGGGCCTGGGCCCTGCTGTCAGTGGTCCTGTGCCCTGCTATCGGTGGGCATGTGCCCTGCTATCGGTGGGGCTGGGCCCTGCTCTCAGTGGGCCTTCGCCCTGCTATCAGTGGGCCTGGGCCCAGCTATCAGTGGGCCTGAGCCCTGCTATCGGTGGGCTTGAGCCCTGCTATCGGTGGGCTTCAGCCCTGCTATCGGTGGTCCTGAGCCCTGCAATCGGTGGGCCTGAGCCATGCCATTGCTGTGCCTGAGCCCTGCTATCAGTGGGCCTGGGCCCTGCTATCGGTGTGCCTGAGCCCTGCTATCGGTGGGCCTGGGCCCTGCTATCAGTGGGCCTGAGCCCTGCTATCGGTGGGCCTGGGCCCTGCTATCAGTGGGCCTGGGCCTTGCTATCAGTGGGCCTGTGCCCTGCTATCGGTGGGCCTGGGCCCTGCTATCAGTGGGCCTGGGCCCTGCTATCGGTGGGCTTGAGCCCTGCTATCGGTGGGCCTGAGCCCTGCAATCGGTGGGCCTGTGCCATGCTATTGCTGGGCCTGAGCCCTGCTATCAGTGGGCCTGGGCCCTGCTATCAGTGGCCCTGAGCCCTGCAATCGGTGAAACTGAGCCCTGCAATCGGTGGGCCTGAGCCCTGCTATTGGTGGGCCTGAGCCATGCTATCGGTGGGCCTGAGCCCTGCTATCGGTGGGCTTGAGCCCTGCTATCGGTGGGCCTGAGTGCTGCAATCGGTGGGCCTGAGCCATGCTATTGCTGTGCCTGAGCCCTGCTATCGGTGGGCCTGGGCCCTGCTATCGGTGGGCCTGAGCCCTGATTTCAGTGTGCCTGGGCCCTGTTATCAGTGGACCTGAGCCCTGCTATCAGTGGGCCTGAGCCCTGCTATAAGTGGTCCTGAGTCCAGCTGTCAGTGGACCTGGGCCCTGCAATCAGTGGGCCTGGGCCCTGCTATCGGTGGGCCTGAGCCCTGCTATCAGTGGGCCTGAGTCCTGCTGTCAGTGGACCTGGGCCCTGCTATCGGTGGCCCTGGGCCCTCCTATCAGTGGGCCTGTGCCCTGCTATCAGTGGGCCTGGGCCCTGCTATCAGTGGGCCTGGGCCCTGCTATCAGTGTGCCTGCGCCCTGCTATCAGTGGGCCTGGGCCATGATTTCAGTGGGCTTGGGCCCTGCTATCGGTGGGCCTGTGCCCTGCTATCAGTGGGCCTGTGCCCTGCTATCAGTGGGCCTGGGCCCTGCTATCAGTGGGCCTGGGCCCTGCTATCATTGGGCCTGGGCCATGATTTCAGTGGGCCTGGGCCCTGCTATCGGTGGGCCTGGGCCCTGCTATCAGTGGGCCTGGGCCCTGCTATCACTGTGCCTGGGCCCTGCTATCGGAGGGCCTGAGCCCTGCTTTCAGTGGGCCTGTGCCCTGCTCTCAGTTGGCCTGGGCCCTGCTATCAGTGGGCCTGGGCCATGATTTCAGTGGGCTTGGGCCCTGCTATCAGTGGGCCTGGGCCCTGCTATCAGTGGGCCTGAGCCCTGCTATCAGTGGGCCTGAGCCATGATTTCAGTGGGCTTGGGGCCTGCTATCAGTGGGTCGGGGCCCTGCTATCAGTGGGCCTGAGCCCTGCTATCGGTGGGTTTGAGCCCTGCTATCGGTGGGCCTGAGCCCTGCAATCGGTGGGCCTGGGCTCGGCTATCAGTGGGCCTGAGCCCTGCTACCAGTGGGCCTGGGCCCTGCTATCAGTGGGCCTGTGCCCTGCTATCGGTGGGCCTGAGCCCTGCTATCAGTGGGCCTGAGCCCTGCTGTCAGTGGACCTGGGCCCTGCTATCGGTGGGCCTGGGCCCTGCTATCGGTGGGCTTGGGCCCTGCTATCGGCGGGCCTGAGCCCTGCAATCGGTGGGCCTGAGCCATGCTATTGCTGGGCCTGAGCCCTGCTATCAGTGGGCCTGGGCCCTGCTATCGGTGGGCCTGAGCCCTGATTTCAGTGGGCCTGGGCCCTGTTATCAGTGGGCCTGAGCCCTGCTATCAGTGGGCCTGAGCCCTGCAATCAGTGGGCCTGGGCTCTGCTATCAGTGGGCCTGAGCCCTGCTATCAGTGGGCCTGGGCCCTGCTGTCAGTGAGCCTGTGCCCTGCTATCGGTGGGCCTGTGCCCTGCTATCGGTGGGCCTGTGCCCTGCTGTCGGTGGGCCTGTGCCCTGCTGTCGGTTGGCCTGAGCTCTGCTATCGGTGGGCCTGGGCCCTGCTATCGGTGGGCCTGAGCCCTGCAATCGGTGGGCCTCAGCCATGCTATTACTGGGCCTGAGCCCTGCTATCAGTGGGCCTGGGCCCTGCTATCGGTGGGCCTGAGCCCTGATTTCAGTGGGTCTGGGCCCTGTTATCAGTGGGCCTGATCCCTGCTATCAGTGGGCCTGAGCCCTGCAATTAGTGGGCCTGGGCCCTGCTATCAGTGGGCCTGAGCCCTGCTATCAGTGTGCCTGGGCCCTGCGATCAGTGGGCCTGAGCCCTGCTATCAGTGGGCCTGGGCCCTGCTAACAGTGGGCCTGTGCCCTGCTATCAGTGGGCCTGGGCCCTGCTATCAGTGGGCCTGGGCCCTGCTATCAGTGTGCCTGCGCCCTGCTATCAGTGGGCCTGGGCCATGATTTCAGTGGGCTTGGGCCCGGCTATCAGTAGTCCTGTGCCCTGCTATCAGTGGGCCTGTGCCCTGCTATCAGTGGGCCTGGGCCCTGCTATCAGTGGGACTGGGCCCTGCTATCAGTGTGCCTGGGCCCTGCTATCGGAGGGCCTGATCCCTGCTATCAGTGGGCCTGTGCCCTGCTATCAGTCGGCCTTGGCCCTGCTATCAGTGGGCCTGGGCCATGATTTCAGTGGGCTTGGGCCCTGCTATCAGTGGGCCTGTGCCCTGCTATCAGTGGGTCTGGGCCCTGCTATCAGTGGGCCTGAGCCCTGCTATCAGTGGGCCTGAGCCCTGCTATCAGTGGGCCTGGGCCCTGATTTCAGTGGGCTTGGGGCCTGCTATCAGTGGGTCTGGGCCCTGCTATCAGTGGCCCTGAGCCCTGCAATCGGTGAAACTGAGCCCTGCAATCGGTGGGCCTGAGCCCTGCTATTGGTGGGCCTGAGCCATGCTATCGGTGGGCCTGAGCCCTGCTATCGGTGGGCTTGAGCCCTGCTATCGGTGGGCCTGAGTGCTGCAATCGGTGGGCCTGAGCCATGCTATTGCTGTGCCTGAGCCCTGCTATCGGTGGGCCTGGGCCCTGCTATCGGTGGGCCTGAGCCCTGATTTCAGTGTGCCTGGGCCCTGTTATCAGTGGACCTGAGCCCTGCTATCAGTGGGCCTGAGCCCTGCTATAAGTGGTCCTGAGTCCAGCTGTCAGTGGACCTGGGCCCTGCAATCAGTGGGCCTGGGCCCTGCTATCGGTGGGCCTGAGCCCTGCTATCAGTGGGCCTGAGTCCTGCTGTCAGTGGACCTGGGCCCTGCTATCAGTGGGCCTGGGCCCTGCTATCAGTGTGCCTGCGCCCTGCTATCAGTGGGCCTGGGCCATGATTTCAGTGGGCTTGGGCCCTGCTATCGGTGGGCCTGTGCCCTGCTATCAGTGGGCCTGTGCCCTGCTATCAGTGGGCCTGGGCCCTGCTATCAGTGGGCCTGGGCCCTGCTATCATTGGGCCTGGGCCATGATTTCAGTGGGCCTGGGCCCTGCTATCGGTGGGCCTGGGCCCTGCTATCAGTGGGCCTGGGCCCTGCTATCACTGTGCCTGGGCCCTGCTATCGGAGGGCCTGAGCCCTGCTTTCAGTGGGCCTGTGCCCTGCTCTCAGTTGGCCTGGGCCCTGCTATCAGTGGGCCTGGGCCATGATTTCAGTGGGCTTGGGCCCTGCTATCAGTGGGCCTGGGCCCTGCTATCAGTGGGCCTGAGCCCTGCTATCAGTGGGCCTGAGCCATGATTTCAGTGGGCTTGGGGCCTGCTATCAGTGGGTCTGGGCCCTGCTATCAGTGGGCCTGAGCCCTGCTATCGGTGGGCTTGAGCCCTGCTATCGGTGAGCCTGAGCCCTGCAAGCAGTGGGCCTGGGCCCTGCTATCAGTGGGCCTGAGCCATGCTACCAGTGGGCCTGGGCCCTGCTATCAGTGGTCCTGTGCCCTGCTATCGGTGGGCCTGAGCCCTGCTATCAGTGGGCCTGAGCCCTGCTGTCAGTGGACCTGGGCCCTGCTATCGGTGGGCCTGGGCCCTGCTATCGGTGGGCTTGGGCCCTGCTATCGGCGGGCCTGAGCCCTGCAATCGGTGGGCCTGAGCCATGCTATTGCTGGGCCTGAGCCCTGCTATCAGTGGGCCTGGGCCCTGCTATCAGTGGGTCTGGGCCCTGCTATCAGTGGGCCTCAGCCCTGCTATCAGTGGGCCTGAGCCCTGCTATCAGTGGGCCTGGGCCATGATTTCAGTGGGCTTGGGGCCTGCTATCAGTGGGTCTGGGCCCTGCTATCAGTGGGCCTGAGCCCTGACTTCAGTGGGTCTGGGCCCTGCTGTCAGTTGGCCTGTGCATTCCTATCAGTGCGCCTGAGCCCTGCTACAAGTGGGCCTGAGCCCTGCTATCAGTGGGCCTGGGCCCTGCTGTCAGTGGGCCTGTGCCCTGCTATCAGTGGGCCTGGGCCCTGCTATCAGTGGGCCTGGGCCCTGCTACCAGTGGGCCTGTGCCCTGCTATCAGTGGGCCTGGGCCCTGCTATCAGTGGGCCTGGGCCCTGCTATCAGTGGGCCTGAGCCCTGCTATCAGTGGGCTTGGGCCCTACTATCAGTCGGCCTGGGCCCTGCTATCGGTGCGCCTGAGCCCTGCTATCAGTGGGCCTGAGCCCTGCTATCAGTGGGCCTGGGCCCTGCTATCAGTGGGCCAGAGCCCTGCTATCAGTGGGCCTGGGCCCTGCTATCAGTGGGCCTGGGCCATGATTTCAGTGGGCTTGGGCCCTGCTATCAGTGGGCCTGAGCCTGCTATCAGTGGGCCTGCGCCCTGCTATAAGTGGGCCTGTGCCCTGCTATCGGTGGGCCTGGGCCCTGCTATCGGTGGGCCTGAGCCCTGCTATCCGTGGGTCTGGGCCCTGCTATCAGTGTGCCTGAGCCCTGCTATCAGTGGGCCAGAGCCCTGCAATCAGTGGGCCTGAGTCCTGCTATCAGTGGACCTTGGCCCTGCTATCAGTGGGCCTGTGCCCTGCTATCAGTGGGCCTGGGCCCTGCTGTCAGTGGGCCTGAGCCCTGCTGTCAGTGGGCCTGGGCCCTGCTGTCAGTGGTCCTGTGCCCTGCTATCGGTGGGCATGTGCCCTGCTATCGGTGGGGCTGGGCCCTGCTCTCAGTGGGCCTTCGCCCTGCTATCAGTGGGCCTGGGCCCAGCTATCAGTGGGCCTGAGCCCTGCTATCGGTGGGCTTGAGCCCTGCTATCGGTGGGCTTCAGCCCTGCTATCGGTGGTCCTGAGCCCTGCAATCGGTGGGCCTGAGCCATGCCATTGCTGTGCCTGAGCCCTGCTATCAGTCGGCCTTGGCCCTGCTATCAGTGGGCCTGGGCCATGATTTCAGTGGGCTTGGGCCCTGCTATCAGTGGGCCTGTGCCCTGCTATCAGTGGGTCTGGGCCCTGCTATCAGTGGGCCTGAGCCCTGCTATCAGTGGGCCTGAGCCCTGCTATCAGTGGGCCTGGGCCCTGATTTCAGTTGGCTTGGGGCCTGCTATCAGTGGGTCTGGGCCCTGCTATCAGTGGCCCTGAGCCCTGCAATCGGTGAAACTGAGCCCTGCAATCGGTGGGCCTGAGCCCTGCTATTGGTGGGCCTGAGCCATGCTATCGGTGGGCCTGAGCCCTGCTATCGGAGGGCTTGAGCCCTGCTATCGGTGGGCCTGAGTGCTGCAATCGGTGGGCCTGAGCCATGCTATTGCTGTGCCTGAGCCCTGCTATCGGTGGGCCTGGGCCCTGCTATCGGTGGGCCTGAGCCCTGATTTCAGTGTGCCTGGGCCCTGTTATCAGTGGACCTGAGCCCTGCTATCAGTGGGCCTGAGCCCTGCTATAAGTGGTCCTGAGTCCAGCTGTCAGTGGACCTGGGCCCTGCAATCAGTGGGCCTGGGCCCTGCTATCGGTGGGCCTGAGCCCTGCTATCAGTGGGCCTGAGTCCTGCTGTCAGTGGACCTGGGCCCTGCTATCGGTGGCCCTGGGCCCTCCTATCAGTGGGCCTGTGCCCTGCTATCAGTGGGCCTGGGCCCTGCTATCAGTGGGCCTGGGCCATGATTTCAGTGGGCTTGGGCCCTGCTATCGGTGGGCCTGTGCCCTGCTATCAGTGGGCCTGTGCCCTGCTATCAGTGGGCCTGGGCCCTGCTATCAGTGGGCCTGGGCCCTGCTATCATTGGGCCTGGGCCATGATTTCAGTGGGCCTGGGCCCTGCTATCGGTGGGCCTGGGCCCTGCTATCAGTGGGCCTGGGCCCTGCTATCACTGTGCCTGGGCCCTGCTATCGGAGGGCCTGAGCCCTGCTTTCAGTGGGCCTGTGCCCTGCTCTCAGTTGGCCTGGGCCCTGCTATCAGTGGGCCTGGGCCATGATTTCAGTGGGCTTGGGCCCTGCTATCAGTGGGCCTGGGCCCTGCTATCAGTGGGCCTGAGCCCTGCTATCAGTGGGCCTGAGCCATGATTTCAGTGGGCTTGGGGCCTGCTATCAGTGGGTCTGGGCCCTGCTATCAGTGGGCCTGAGCCCTGCTATCGGTGGGCTTGAGCCCTGCTATCGGTGAGCCTGAGCCCTGCAAGCAGTGGGCCTGGGCCCTGCTATCAGTGGGCCTGAGCCATGCTACCAGTGGGCCTGGGCCCTGCTATCAGTGGTCCTGTGCCCTGCTATCGGTGGGCCTGAGCCCTGCTATCAGTGGGCCTGAGCCCTGCTGTCAGTGGACCTGGGCCCTGCTATCGGTGGGCCTGGGCCCTGCTATCGGTGGGCTTGGGCCCTGCTATCGGCGGGCCTGAGCCCTGCAATCGGTGGGCCTGAGCCATGCTATTGCTGGGCCTGAGCCCTGCTATCAGTGGGCCTGGGCCCTGCTATCAGTGGGTCTGGGCCCTGCTATCAGTGGGCCTCAGCCCTGCTATCAGTGGGCCTGAGCCCTGCTATCAGTGGGCCTGGGCCATGATTTCAGTGGGCTTGGGGCCTGCTATCAGTGGGTCTGGGCCCTGCTATCAGTGGGCCTGAGCCCTGACTTCAGTGGGTCTGGGCCCTGCTGTCAGTTGGCCTGTGCACTCCTATCAGTGCGCCTGAGCCCTGCTACAAGTGGGCCTGAGCCCTGCTATCAGTGGGCCTGGGCCCTGCTGTCAGTGGGCCTGTGCCCTGCTATCAGTGGGCCTGGGCCCTGCTATCAGTGGGCCTGGGCCCTGCTACCAGTGGGCCTGTGCCCTGCTATCAGTGGGCCTGGGCCCTGCTATCAGTGGGCCTGGGCCCTGCTATCAGTGGGCCTGAGCCCTGCTATCAGTGGGCTTGGGCCCTACTATCAGTCGGCCTGGGCCCTGCTATCGGTGCGCCTGAGCCCTGCTATCAGTGGGCCTGAGCCCTGCTATCAGTGGGCCTGGGCCCTGCTATCAGTGGGCCAGAGCCCTGCTATCAGTGGGCCTGGGCCCTGCTATCAGTGGGCCTGGGCCATGATTTCAGTGGGCTTGGGCCCTGCTATCAGTGGGCCTGAGCCTGCTATCAGTGGGCCTGCGCCCTGCTATAAGTGGGCCTGTGCCCTGCTATCGGTGGGCCTGGGCCCTGCTATCGGTGGGCCTGAGCCCTGCTATCCGTGGGTCTGGGCCCTGCTATCAGTGTGCCTGAGCCCTGCTATCAGTGGGCCAGAGCCCTGCAATCAGTGGGCCTGAGTCCTGCTATCAGTGGACCTTGGCCCTGCAATCAGTGGGCCTGTGCCCTGCTATCAGTGGGCCTGGGCCCTGCTGTCAGTGGGCCTGAGCCCTGCTGTCAGTGGGCCTGGGCCCTGCTGTCAGTGGTCCTGTGCCCTGCTATCGGTGGGCATGTGCCCTGCTATCGGTGGGGCTGGGCCCTGCTCTCAGTGGGCCTTCGCCCTGCTATCAGTGGGCCTGGGCCCAGCTATCAGTGGGCCTGAGCCCTGCTATCGGTGGGCTTGAGCCCTGCTATCGGTGGGCTTCAGCCCTGCTATCGGTGGTCCTGAGCCCTGCAATCGGTGGGCCTGAGCCATGCCATTGCTGTGCCTGAGCCCTGCTATCAGTGGGCCTGGGCCCTGCTATCGGTGTGCCTGAGCCCTGCGATCGGTGGGCCTGGGCCCTGCTATCAGTGGGCCTGAGCCCTGCTATCGGTGGGCCTGGGCCCTGCTATCAGTGGGCCTGGGCCTTGCTATCAGTGGGCCTGTGCCCTGCTATCGGTGGGCCTGGGCCCTGCTATCAGTGGGCCTGGGCCCTGCTATCGGTGGGCTTGAGCCCTGCTATCGGTGGGCCTGAGCCCTGCAATCGGTGGGCCTGTGCCATGCTATTGCTGGGCCTGAGCCCTGCTATCAGTGGGCCTGGGCCCTGCTATCAGTGGCCCTGAGCCCTGCAATCGGTGAAACTGAGCCCTGCAATCGGTGGGCCTGAGCCCTGCTATTGGTGGGCCTGAGCCATGCTATCGGTGGGCCTGAGCCCTGCTATCGGTGGGCTTGAGCCCTGCTATCGGTGGGCCTGAGTGCTGCAATCGGTGGGCCTGAGCCATGCTATTGCTGTGCCTGAGCCCTGCTATCGGTGGGCCTGGGCCCTGCTATCGGTGGGCCTGAGCCCTGATTTCAGTGTGCCTGGGCCCTGTTATCAGTGGACCTGAGCCCTGCTATCAGTGGGCCTGAGCCCTGCTATAAGTGGTCCTGAGTCCAGCTGTCAGTGGACCTGGGCCCTGCAATCAGTGGGCCTGGGCCCTGCTATCGGTGGGCCTGAGCCCTGCTATCAGTGGGCCTGAGTCCTGCTGTCAGTGGACCTGGGCCCTGCTATCGGTGGCCCTGGGCCCTCCTATCAGTGGGCCTGTGCCCTGCTATCAGTGGGCCTGGGCCCTGCTATCAGTGGGCCTGGGCCCTGCTATCAGTGTGCCTGCGCCCTGCTATCAGTGGGCCTGGGCCATGATTTCAGTGGGCTTGGGCCCTGCTATCGGTGGGCCTGTGCCCTGCTATCAGTGGGCCTGTGCCCTGCTATCAGTGGGCCTGGGCCCTGCTATCAGTGGGCCTGGGCCCTGCTATCATTGGGCCTGGGCCATGATTTCAGTGGGCCTGGGCCCTGCTATCGGTGGGCCTGGGCCCTGCTATCAGTGGGCCTGGGCCCTGCTATCACTGTGCCTGGGCCCTGCTATCGGAGGGCCTGAGCCCTGCTTTCAGTGGGCCTGTGCCCTGCTCTCAGTTGGCCTGGGCCCTGCTATCAGTGGGCCTGGGCCATGATTTCAGTGGGCTTGGGCCCTGCTATCAGTGGGCCTGGGCCCTGCTATCAGTGGGCCTGAGCCCTGCTATCAGTGGGCCTGAGCCATGATTTCAGTGGGCTTGGGGCCTGCTATCAGTGGGTCGGGGCCCTGCTATCAGTGGGCCTGAGCCCTGCTATCGGTGGGTTTGAGCCCTGCTATCGGTGGGCCTGAGCCCTGCAATCGGTGGGCCTGGGCTCGGCTATCAGTGGGCCTGAGCCCTGCTACCAGTGGGCCTGGGCCCTGCTATCAGTGGGCCTGTGCCCTGCTATCGGTGGGCCTGAGCCCTGCTATCAGTGGGCCTGAGCCCTGCTGTCAGTGGACCTGGGCCCTGCTATCGGTGGGCCTGGGCCCTGCTATCGGTGGGCTTGGGCCCTGCTATCGGCGGGCCTGAGCCCTGCAATCGGTGGGCCTGAGCCATGCTATTGCTGGGCCTGAGCCCTGCTATCAGTGGGCCTGGGCCCTGCTATCGGTGGGCCTGAGCCCTGATTTCAGTGGGCCTGGGCCCTGTTATCAGTGGGCCTGAGCCCTGCTATCAGTGGGCCTGAGCCCTGCAATCAGTGGGCCTGGGCTCTGCTATCAGTGGGCCTGAGCCCTGCTATCAGTGGGCCTGGGCCCTGCTGTCAGTGAGCCTGTGCCCTGCTATCGGTGGGCCTGTGCCCTGCTATCGGTGGGCCTGTGCCCTGCTGTCGGTGGGCCTGTGCCCTGCTGTCGGTTGGCCTGAGCTCTGCTATCGGTGGGCCTGGGCCCTGCTATCGGTGGGCCTGAGCCCTGCAATCGGTGGGCCTCAGCCATGCTATTACTGGGCCTGAGCCCTGCTATCAGTGGGCCTGGGCCCTGCTATCGGTGGGCCTGAGCCCTGATTTCAGTGGGTCTGGGCCCTGTTATCAGTGGGCCTGATCCCTGCTATCAGTGGGCCTGAGCCCTGCAATTAGTGGGCCTGGGCCCTGCTATCAGTGGGCCTGAGCCCTGCTATCAGTGTGCCTGGGCCCTGCGATCAGTGGGCCTGAGCCCTGCTATCAGTGGGCCTGGGCCCTGCTAACAGTGGGCCTGTGCCCTGCTATCAGTGGGCCTGGGCCCTGCTATCAGTGGGCCTGGGCCCTGCTATCAGTGTGCCTGCGCCCTGCTATCAGTGGGCCTGGGCCATGATTTCAGTGGGCTTGGGCCCGGCTATCAGTAGTCCTGTGCCCTGCTATCAGTGGGCCTGTGCCCTGCTATCAGTGGGCCTGGGCCCTGCTATCAGTGGGACTGGGCCCTGCTATCAGTGTGCCTGGGCCCTGCTATCGGAGGGCCTGATCCCTGCTATCAGTGGGCCTGTGCCCTGCTATCAGTCGGCCTTGGCCCTGCTATCAGTGGGCCTGGGCCATGATTTCAGTGGGCTTGGGCCCTGCTATCAGTGGGCCTGTGCCCTGCTATCAGTGGGTCTGGGCCCTGCTATCAGTGGGCCTGAGCCCTGCTATCAGTGGGCCTGAGCCCTGCTATCAGTGGGCCTGGGCCCTGATTTCAGTGGGCTTGGGGCCTGCTATCAGTGGGTCTGGGCCCTGCTATCAGTGGCCCTGAGCCCTGCAATCGGTGAAACTGAGCCCTGCAATCGGTGGGCCTGAGCCCTGCTATTGGTGGGCCTGAGCCATGCTATCGGTGGGCCTGAGCCCTGCTATCGGTGGGCTTGAGCCCTGCTATCGGTGGGCCTGAGTGCTGCAATCGGTGGGCCTGAGCCATGCTATTGCTGTGCCTGAGCCCTGCTATCGGTGGGCCTGGGCCCTGCTATCGGTGGGCCTGAGCCCTGATTTCAGTGTGCCTGGGCCCTGTTATCAGTGGACCTGAGCCCTGCTATCAGTGGGCCTGAGCCCTGCTATAAGTGGTCCTGAGTCCAGCTGTCAGTGGACCTGGGCCCTGCAATCAGTGGGCCTGGGCCCTGCTATCGGTGGGCCTGAGCCCTGCTATCAGTGGGCCTGAGTCCTGCTGTCAGTGGACCTGGGCCCTGCTATCAGTGGGCCTGGGCCCTGCTATCAGTGTGCCTGCGCCCTGCTATCAGTGGGCCTGGGCCATGATTTCAGTGGGCTTGGGCCCTGCTATCGGTGGGCCTGTGCCCTGCTATCAGTGGGCCTGTGCCCTGCTATCAGTGGGCCTGGGCCCTGCTATCAGTGGGCCTGGGCCCTGCTATCATTGGGCCTGGGCCATGATTTCAGTGGGCCTGGGCCCTGCTATCGGTGGGCCTGGGCCCTGCTATCAGTGGGCCTGGGCCCTGCTATCACTGTGCCTGGGCCCTGCTATCGGAGGGCCTGAGCCCTGCTTTCAGTGGGCCTGTGCCCTGCTCTCAGTTGGCCTGGGCCCTGCTATCAGTGGGCCTGGGCCATGATTTCAGTGGGCTTGGGCCCTGCTATCAGTGGGCCTGGGCCCTGCTATCAGTGGGCCTGAGCCCTGCTATCAGTGGGCCTGAGCCATGATTTCAGTGGGCTTGGGGCCTGCTATCAGTGGGTCTGGGCCCTGCTATCAGTGGGCCTGAGCCCTGCTATCGGTGGGCTTGAGCCCTGCTATCGGTGAGCCTGAGCCCTGCAAGCAGTGGGCCTGGGCCCTGCTATCAGTGGGCCTGAGCCATGCTACCAGTGGGCCTGGGCCCTGCTATCAGTGGTCCTGTGCCCTGCTATCGGTGGGCCTGAGCCCTGCTATCAGTGGGCCTGAGCCCTGCTGTCAGTGGACCTGGGCCCTGCTATCGGTGGGCCTGTGCCCTGCTATCGGTGGGCTTGGGCCCTGCTATCGGCGGGCCTGAGCCCTGCAATCGGTGGGCCTGAGCCATGCTATTGCTGGGCCTGAGCCCTGCTATCAGTGGGCCTGGGCCCTGCTATCAGTGGGTCTGGGCCCTGCTATCAGTGGGCCTCAGCCCTGCTATCAGTGGGCCTGAGCCCTGCTATCAGTGGGCCTGGGCCATGATTTCAGTGGGCTTGGGGCCTGCTATCAGTGGGTCTGGGCCCTGCTATCAGTGGGCCTGAGCCCTGACTTCAGTGGGTCTGGGCCCTGCTGTCAGTTGGCCTGTGCACTCCTATCAGTGCGCCTGAGCCCTGCTACAAGTGGGCCTGAGCCCTGCTATCAGTGGGCCTGGGCCCTGCTGTCAGTGGGCCTGTGCCCTGCTATCAGTGGGCCTGGGCCCTGCTATCAGTGGGCCTGGGCCCTGCTACCAGTGGGCCTGTGCCCTGCTATCAGTGGGCCTGGGCCCTGCTATCAGTGGGCCTGGGCCCTGCTATCAGTGGGCCTGAGCCCTGCTATCAGTGGGCTTGGGCCCTACTATCAGTCGGCCTGGGCACTGCTATCGGTGCGCCTGAGCCCTGCTATCAGTGGGCCTGAGCCCTGCTATCAGTGGGCCTGGGCCCTGCTATCAGTGGGCCAGAGCCCTGCTATCAGTGGGCCTGGGCCCTGCTATCAGTGGGCCTGGGCCATGATTTCAGTGGGCTTGGGCCCTGCTATCAGTGGGCCTGAGCCTGCTATCAGTGGGCCTGCGCCCTGCTATAAGTGGGCCTGTGCCCTGCTATCGGTGGGCCTGGGCCCTGCTATCGGTGGGCCTGAGCCCTGCTATCCGTGGGTCTGGGCCCTGCTATCAGTGTGCCTGAGCCCTGCTATCAGTGGGCCAGAGCCCTGCAATCAGTGGGCCTGAGTCCTGCTATCAGTGGACCTTGGCCCTGCTATCAGTGGGCCTGTGCCCTGCTATCAGTGGGCCTGGGCCCTGCTGTCAGTGGGCCTGAGCCCTGCTGTCAGTGGGCCTGGGCCCTGCTGTCAGTGGTCCTGTGCCCTGCTATCGGTGGGCATGTGCCCTGCTATCGGTGGGGCTGGGCCCTGCTCTCAGTGGGCCTTCGCCCTGCTATCAGTGGGCCTGGGCCCAGCTATCAGTGGGCCTGAGCCCTGCTATCGGTGGGCTTGAGCCCTGCTATCGGTGGGCTTCAGCCCTGCTATCGGTGGTCCTGAGCCCTGCAATCGGTGGGCCTGAGCCATGCCATTGCTGTGCCTGAGCCCTGCTATCAGTGGGCCTGGGCCCTGCTATCGGTGTGCCTGAGCCCTGCTATCGGTGGGCCTGGGCCCTGCTATCAGTGGGCCTGAGCCCTGCTATCGGTGGGCCTGGGCCCTGCTATCAGTGGGCCTGGGCCTTGCTATCAGTGGGCCTGTGCCCTGCTATCGGTGGGCCTGGGCCCTGCTATCAGTGGGCCTGGGCCCTGCTATCGGTGGGCTTGAGCCCTGCTATCGGTGGGCCTGAGCCCTGCAATCGGTGGGCCTGTGCCATGCTATTGCTGGGCCTGAGCCCTGCTATCAGTGGGCCTGGGCCCTGCTATCAGTGGCCCTGAGCCCTGCAATCGGTGAAACTGAGCCCTGCAATCGGTGGGCCTGAGCCCTGCTATTGGTGGGCCTGAGCCATGCTATCGGTGGGCCTGAGCCCTGCTATCGGTGGGCTTGAGCCCTGCTATCGGTGGGCCTGAGTGCTGCAATCGGTGGGCCTGAGCCATGCTATTGCTGTGCCTGAGCCCTGCTATCGGTGGGCCTGGGCCCTGCTATCGGTGGGCCTGAGCCCTGATTTCAGTGTGCCTGGGCCCTGTTATCAGTGGACCTGAGCCCTGCTATCAGTGGGCCTGAGCCCTGCTATAAGTGGTCCTGAGTCCAGCTGTCAGTGGACCT
>NW_028226733.1:0-26832 GCF_052327205.1 Somniosus microcephalus
CTATTAACCAGTCCAGCCTGTAACATTCGGGATCGATGTGCGAATTGACAAGAGCGGGATGAGGAGAGAAAACAGGGGAGACCTGGTTTCCTGCAAGGGATAGATCGACGCCACAGGCCGCAGCCCCTGGGTGGAATGATCTGGCCGATGGGTGAGGGGTAATTCCTGTCGACCAGCACTGTCCGCTGTGGTATAAAGTGTTTTATTACTTCGGGGCTTCTGCCTGAGCCTCACCTCCCTGAAGCTGGGTTTCTGCGGTGGGGTGCGGGAGTCAGTGAATTGAACGAGGTTTTGTCTTGATTTTAATTACTATTTTTTGTGACTTGCGGTGTATTGTAAAAAGATCATAAAATTGAATAAAAACTTCAGTTAGAAGTTACGTGTATCGATGATGCTTTTGCTGAATCAGTGGAACTTACCTGGTGTTTCTCACTGCAGTCGATACTGTCACGATTGAATGCCACATGATCAAACGTCACCTGATCAAACCTCCAGGAAGACGTCAACCAGAATTGGCAGCCCTGCGACCTCTACCAGTGGGATCAGAGGGAAGTAACGCCATCTGCTTAGTGCTGGTGCCTGCCTGCCCGAGGGTAGCACAAACTGCAGCTCCTGACCAAACAGCACTGTGGGAGCACCTTCACCACACGGACTGCCGCGGTTCAAGAAGAAGGTCCACCCCCACCTTCTCAAGGGGCAACTGGGGATGAGCAATAAATGCTGGCCTTGCCAGCGACACCCACATCCCGAGAATGAATTTTTAAAAAATCCTCAATGTGCATATGTTAGTGACTATCGCATTAAGATTTTAAAGTTCCAAAATGGCTTCTTGATTAAAGTCACACCCAAACAATAACCATTGTATATACCACAATGAATTTTTTGTACTGACAAAATAAGCAAATTAAGATTCTGGGCCCTGGTAAATTTCATGCTCACAGCTCAGGTCTGTGTGACTGAGATAGTTGTTTTTAGAGGGAGTTGAGGTGCAGGACCTTCAATGTAAGTCACCTCTGCTTCTCAACAGCCACCGGGCCCTTTAAGCCAGTAGCTTTGAGCAGCAAGTCTCCAGAGGTTCAAGGCCAAACTCACAAACGGAGACTCGGTTTGCCTGAACTCCTTTGTACAGAATCCGCTGTCAGCAATGTGACCCCTCTCAGCTTTAGGGTGTGCCTGAGAGTTCTGCGGGAGGTACACAAAGTCCAGTCACTATCAACTGGCACCCATCCACATTAACACTGTCCCTGGCTTCTTTCTGCTGATTTCTCTCTCTCTCTTTCCCCTTCAGTTTTACTGCCACTAACCTTTCTCTTCTCCCATATTCCCATACTCCCATACAAAAGCAAAATTCAAATAAGAACGTATATACCCCACCCCCCACCAAATTCCTCCTTTCTTCTCCTGAAGGCATTAGTTACACTGGGGTATGGTTGCATGGGCACCAGACCTCTCTGGTAGCTTAAACCCAGTGATGATTCATGCATGGGCCTCAATAGTCAACATTGGCAAGTGGCATTATCACCGAGCCTGCTCCAGTTTCATCCAAACTCCTGCATGGAAAACATTGAGTAGAATGGGCCTTTATTCTCTGGAGTTTAGAAGAATGAGAGATGATCTCATTGAAATGTATAAAATTCTTAGAGGGCTTGACAGGGTAGATGCTGAGAGGCTGTTTTCCCTGGCTGGAGTGTCTAGAACTAGGGGTCATGGTCTCAGGATAAGGGGTCAGCCATTTCGGACTGAGATGAAGAGATATTTCTTCACTCATTCATTGAGTATATTCAAGGCTGAGCGCGATAGATTTTTGAGCACTCAGGGAATCAAGGGATTTGGGGATTGGGCAGGAAAGTGGAGTTAATGAAGTTCAGCCATGGTCCAATTGAATGGCGGAGCAGGCTCGATGGGTTGTACGGCCTACTCCTGCTCCTATTTCTTATGTTCTTATGGACAATGATCTGGAATAATAACTCTTACCTGATTTTCCCCTCCTTGACCTTGGGGCATTTAAGAGAACTCTAATGCCCCTTCTGCCAAACCGCGACTCCAGCAAGCACCAAAGCTCGTCTGTATGGATCAGCAAACGCACCTGATAAACTTGCCAAGGCATAAGGGGAGTTCAACAAAACAGGGACAATATATATAACAGGTGAGGGGAGGCATTCCTTCACCATATATTTCACCCCCGACACTTTATGAGAGACAGCAGACAAGCCATCAATCTTCATGACCTATCACCTCCTGTGTTCGCTGGCCTACACTGGCTCCCGGTCCAGTAACGCCTCAATTTAAACATTCTCATCCTTGTTTTCAAATCCCTTCATAGCCTCGTCCCTCCCTAGCTACGTAACCTCCGCCAGCACTACAACCCTCCAAGATCTCGGCGTTTCTGGCTTCATGTGTATCCCTGATTTTCATTGCTGCTGCCTAGACCCCAGGCTCTGGAATTCCCTCCCTAAACCTCTCCGCCTCTCTCTCCTTCTTTAAGGCGCTCCTCAAAACCTACCTCTTTGACTAAGCTTTTGGTCACCTGCCCTAATGGGCCAGTAATTCCGGTCCCAACGCGTGAGTACGGACGGGGTACTCACGCGTGGGCCCGTTGGAAGTGCTGGATTTCAGCATGCACAGCGCATGCGCGGGAAACCGACATTTCCTCCAAGGGGTTCAGAGGTCCAAGCGCACGCGTTGAACTTCCTTCTTTTTGACAGGTTTGCGCGTGTGCAAGGGCCTGAACTCTTTACACATATCAAAAGGAGGCGTAAGGAGTGGATTCTTGAAGGTAAGTGGTCTCTTATTTAAAATTATTACATTTTTTCCACAGCTTCATTGTTTTTAAGGACTTTACAGTAAGGTAAGTTTATTTTTAGACCCAATTTCGTAAAAAATTATTTTTTTCAAAAATTTTATTAATTGTTTAAAATAGTTTTTTGAAGTTATTTATAGTTTATTTAATTATTGGGATTTTTTAAAAATTTTATTTAAAGTTAAACTAGTCTTTTGGGCGCCCGTACTTTTCATGAGTTTGACAGTCTTCACTATCAAACTCATGAATGAAGTTTCCCCTCCCCTGATTGGCTGCAGAGTGCTCACCTGATCCCAGCCGGCACATCGCACTAACTACGCCGCTGGATCAGGCAAGCACATCGCGCCGACATCTGAACCGGGCCAGTGACAGGAATTCCAAGCAGGCCCGGGCCTCAGATGTTGGCGCGCCGGGTGAGTGCACATCGGGGGCTTGCACGCGCGGCAAGCACCCGATCCTAATTTCTGGCCCATTATCTCCTCCTGTGGCTCGGTGTCAAATTTCTTTTGCTAATGATCCTGTTAAGTGCCTTGGACCGTTTTACTGCATTAAAGGTGCTATACAAATGCAAGTCGTTGCTGTTGTTGTCAATGCCACTTGAAGCCAGTCACTAAGATGCCCTGAGAGTTCCCAGGAGATTTGCTGTCACTAATTTCCTCTCTCCTCCCTGTGGAAAGGTGCTTGGCATTTTCCAGACACTTCCTCGCTCTCACTTGGCTGAGATCAGTAACTTAACTTATGCCCCACCACTCTGTGTGTCACTCGAGTTCCCCACTGTGCTTCCCCCTTTCAATTCATTCTGTATGCTAAGGGTACGGTAGTTTAGTGGTTATGTTACTGGACTAGTAATCCAAAAGCTGGACTAAAAATCCAGAGAATATATGAGTTTAAATCACCCCATGGCAGTTTGAGAATTTGAATTCAGTTTATCTGGGCACCGTATCTCAGGAAGAAAATATTGGTCTTGGAGGGGATGGAGCGCAGATTCACCAGAATTACCAGAACTAACCGGGTTAAATTAGAAGGACAAGTTGCATAGACTAGGCTTTTATTCCCTCGAATATAGAAGAATAAGGGGTAATCTAATTGAGGTGTTTAAGATGATTAAAGGAGTTGAGAGGGTAGATAGAGAGAAACTATTTCCTCTGGTGGGGAGTCCAGGACAAGGGGGCAGAACCTTAAAATTAGAGCTAGGCCGTTCAGGGGTGATGTCAGGAAGCACTTCTTCACACAAAGGGTAGCGGCAATCTGGAACTCTCTCCCCCAAAAAACTGTTGAGGCTGGGGGTCAATTGACAATTTCAAAACTGAGATTAATAGATTTTAGTTGGTTAAGGGATATGGAACCAAGGCAGGTAAATGGAGTCAAGATACAGATCAGCCATGATCTAATTGAATACGGTGAACAGGCTCGAGGAGCTAAATGGCCTTCGGTTCCTATGCTAGTACTGGACAGGCAATTGGTGGCAGGTAAGTTTTGAAACCATCGAGTGGGAAATAGATCTGTCAGTGCAAAGCTGAAAGCAGCATAACTACATGCAATAATATTGTTTTAGGAAAAATCGTCCAGCGACATAAACTGTGCAGCACCACTGAAGAAAGAGGCACCGACTGCAAATGTCAAGTGCCGGATTTCCCCGTCACATCTTACCACAGACATACCATGAGATGCCCAGAGAATACTTCCTGATATGCCTGTTGTTTATGAACATATCTTTCTTTTATTCTTGAGGTTTTATACCACTTTGCAATTAATTTTCTTCTCATTAGATCTTCCAGTGACGCACGTTATTATCCCACCAAGAGGATAAACAAGTGACCGGTTTCTGGTCCTCTATCACTTGTCCTCTTCACACTCACTGCTGGGGGACATACAGAAGTGCTGTGGCTAACTCGCACCATCATCCCTTTGTCATTGAGTCACTCCTGCCCTTTCGTTCTTTCCTGCCCCCCTTTTTCCTGGCTCTGTACTTGCTTATAAACTGTTAAATCTCAAACTTCTTCCAGTTCTGATGAAAGGCCATTGATCTGAAACATTTCTCTCTCCACAGATGTTGCCTGACCTGTTGAGTGTTTTCCAGCATGTTCTGCTATTATTTCGGA
The DNA here is from genome assembly GCF_052327205.1 of Somniosus microcephalus. Lineage (NCBI taxonomy): Eukaryota > Metazoa > Chordata > Chondrichthyes > Squaliformes > Somniosidae > Somniosus > Somniosus microcephalus. The sequence continues at coordinate 4,903 of NW_028226733.1, forward strand.
TTTCCAGTATTTTGCTATTGCTGTTGTGCGGTGGATTAGCTTACCCTCCCTCTGATAAAATGCCTCATCTCCCCTCGCTGTTTTCTCAGCACATGGGTGAAATTCGGAACCTGTAGGCATCGTGTGCCCTACCATTTCATGGGGAAGTACATCAAAGACTCGCACCACAGGCCTGCATCACATGCAATGCTTCCAAATTACTTTAACTTCTGAGAAAGCCCGCATCCATAAAACAGTGTCCTTTTCACAGCGTCTTTTTAAAACATTATACTTAACTGTACTGTTTATTTTTTTTTTAATTAAATTAAAAAATAAACATCAAAACTAAACACAAAAATTTTTTTTTGGAAGAAATCACTTAATTTTTAAGTAATTGACATTCAGCTAAAGCGAAGGTACGAAATTAAATACATTCAAAAATAAATTAGACGATTGACAATACCTGTCTCTGCTCCTGCGGGATGGGAACGCTGCATTGCAACCTTCTACTGTGCAAACATGCATCTCCTTCAGGTGAACATTCTTGTAGTGTAACTTCACGCTGTACGAACTTTTAAAGCTCTTTTTGCAGACGTAACAGATCTTAGGATCAGGGCTGGAGCACAGTTCACTCTCTGGTGAGTATTTCTGGGGGCTGCTGTATCCCATTGAAGGAGAGAAGCCCTCTTGTAGGGCAGCCATGCTCCCTCCTCCACCGTTGTACAACCCGTACTGGCTGATACTGTAAAACGCGTCATAGGTTGGGTCAGTGAACTCTTCCTTTATTTTAATGGTCTGTGGATGAGGGGGAACACAGTCATTGTCTTCATGCTTGCTGCTTGACATTTCTTCCTTGTCAAATACCTCTCGGTGCATCTGCTCATCATTTTCTGTGGCGTCGTCGCACATTTTAGGCTCGGAGCCTTCAGACTCGTCCTCAAAATCTTGGTCATGCTCTTGATCCTCAGAAGTAATGCTACCCATTTGTTTATCTTCAAACCCACCAAGGCTTCGCTCTTCATCTGCTTTCCTGCTACTGTGCATGTGAATGGTGGGACTCATCTCTTCGTGACAATTGCCATTATTCATTTCCTCGTCATGGATGCCATCATTGACGTGATTTTCGTTGACCTGATCATCTTCATCAAACTCACCGGCCGTGTCAATCACTTCCTTTTCAATCTTGACGGGCATGCTTGATTTGCGAGATTTTTTCTTGGGGGCGAGGTCAGCTGTAAGTTCCTGAACTGTGGATGAATGTTGCTCAGGGACGCAAGATTGCTCGAGGGTGGGCACCACCGGCATAATGGGACTGGTAGGGAGTGATGTTGCAGGGCTCACCATTTCACCTGATGTCAGCAAGCTCCTGTAAAATGGAGGGACGGGTTGCACTGTCTTTAGTGAAGGGAATACTAGTGGGTTCTGAAGAACTGGATCTACTGAAGAGGAGTTGAAGCCCAGGGTTGGTCGCCCAGGAGACGTTAGACTTAAACTTGATTTGATGCTGGATATGACTGGTGTGGCGGCTCCAGATGTGGCTCGGATTAGGTCTTTGTCTCTGTTGTTCCTCAGCATTGGCATGTGCAGACGTGGATTGGGATTGGCACTGTGACGATTGCGGCTCCGCAGGGAACTGAAAACCATATTGCAGCCGTCAATCGTGCACCTGTGCTTAATCTTCAGGTGCACAGCATTGTAGTGGATTTTGAGGGTACCTTTGTCATAAAAAGTCTTACCACAGGCATTGCAGACCACTCGGCCCTTTCTCGGGGACAGTCCAATTCTTCTCATCCTCTGAATCTTTGCACTCAGAAGACTACTTTTGGAGTAGTCGGACTTGACAGGGTCATTTGCTGGAGCTGGAGTGCGAGTCGGGGACGAACTGTTCTGCTCGGTTTTGGGCTCAATGTTGATAATGCTACTGAGGGCGTTCCGGCTGCTTGCTTGGTCACTTTGAAAAGGTGAAACCGAGACTTCAGACTCGCTGCTCTCCACATGCTCGTTCTGGATGGGAAGGTTGGGTTCCCTCAATCTCAAGCTCGGCTGTTCAAGCATGCCGCCATTGGGAGGGAGGCCGAGTAACGGAGCAGAGACGGGGTTTATGTATTGGAATGGAAGTAGGAATGCCAGGCTATTGGGGATGTTTTCAAAATGGTGGATACTGGAAGGGTTGCTGTTTTCTAGATGAGCCAGGAGGCTAGGGCTTCGCGTACGATTGTTGCCTTCTATAAAAGTCCTGATATCGGAATCTGCTTTCGAAGTCGGCACGGCCACAGCCTGCCCTTCTTTTTCTTGGATGGCCATCAGCTCCACAATGGATTTGGTTTCCCCGAACCTCAGGAACTGCTGGAGGGTAATGATCTCCTCTTCCCGGGACATGATAGCCCAGCGGTCCAGCACCTTGCCTGCAGCATCCTTCAGGCCATATCGAAGAAACAACAAAGACAAACACAAAAAAACTTATTGATTCCGCATAATTACAGCAGTCTTATTGAGAAGGCGCTACAACTGTCCTACTGATGAAACAGAGGCCCAGGAGCAACATGCAAAGATTGTTAATACCATTCGACCCACAGAGCAAACTTTTCTGCAAATGTGGTAATTAGGTTCGGTATTAGTAAAACAGACAGAGTTTAATAATGTCAAAGCAAACACAGTGAAAACCACTGGGACTCTATGAAATGAACCACCTAAGATTCTGCTATTACAAAGACAATGATCTCTTTTATGCAGATGTTCAGTATATATTGCTTATTAATATGGGAACACTTGCTGTGCAGACCCAGACTAAATCAAGGAGCTTCACTATAATCCTTACAGATATGATGACATTGGAGGGAGAAACAATTCGGAGGAACAATTTTTTTTCTTTTCCTGTACGCAAGAATGAGGAGCAAAAATTGATAACACAGCGTAATAAAAACATAAATTTATTTAACAAAATTTGTCATGTTAAATGTTCCTAGTAATAGAATAAACACAAGTAACAAAGACTCCAGATATCTCCTTCCAGTGAAACTCAGCATGGAAGCGTTCTTGATTGTCCCAAGATAGGTGCCACATTCTGCAATACACCGTGTGATTAGAGTCTGTTTTCATAAGCTGTTATGACTAATGTAGGACACAAATAACTGTGGATCAGTCTTGCTGCAGTAGCTCACCAGATAGAAAGAGAGCTCTGAACTTAAACTGCCTGGAACCGTCCTTCTAAATTAAAAGCAAATATTAAAAATCAGACAGCTCCAATGTGCAGTTACATTCCTTTTTATCATCACATTTATCCAAAAGAAAAAAAGGGAGAATGTTCTGAGCCAATGATCACTACAGTCTTTGCTGTTAAATATACATTAAAAAGCATTTCGCAGCTTTCATATTACAGTAGTGTGTCGGACTGCTTTGTGCCTTGAGGTAGCACCAGATACTTGGTGTTACACATTATTCTTATTCTGGACAAATGTCGTAACATATTCATGATATTGGTGTAGCATCTCAAAATAACCTTTTTTATTAAACATTAAATAGTAACGAGGAAAAGGCAAAAAAAAAAGTCAGTTCAGTGAGAATGTACAATCTACGAGTGGATCATTATTTCTAAATCTGGGTTTGAATTTCTTGCTCAATGTGGATTTTCCATGGTTATCTATTTCAATGTTGGTCTGGGATCGGTAGATTTCAGTTTTGATGGTGGAGGGGATAAACTGGGCAAATTCTGATCAATCAGGGTTCAGTACTCACTTGAAAGCTCATCCCTAATAAGGCCCGATCCTCGAGAGTCCCCCACACATTAGACCGATAATAACACGTTTGTACCCACTAATATTTTCCAGGGATATGTGGTGTCTGTCAGGCACTTTATTGATTCACTAACAAGTACATCAATACTTCAGAAGGAAAACAGAATTAGCATCGCTCTCTATTAAGGCCAAAAGATTTTTTTTTAAATGAATAACTGGCAAATTACAATTGCTTCTTCCTGTGCCACACTGCCATGCAGTATCACTTACTCTTTTAATTCAATTTACTCTTCTAACAAGTTGCACTGGGGATGAATAAATAACCAGCATGATGCCAAAACATTTGAGGCAGACCAGTTGGAACTGTCCCGTTTATTCTGTCGGCCTAGTTTGGTTGGAGAACATAACGGCCCAAAAATTCGGGTCTCCACAGGTGAGTACGCACGGGGTACTCATCCGTAGGCCCAATGGAAGTGCCGGTTTCCTGCATGCACTGCGCATGCGCGGGAAACCGGCACTTCCGTTCCCCTGAACGAAGGGGTTCAGAGTTCGAACGCGTGCGCAGGAGAGGCTGCGCGTGCGCATCGAACTTACGTTTTTTTTGCAGGTTTTCCCGAGAGGGTAAGTCTCCAGAAGTTACACATTTAAAAAGCAGGTGTAAGGCCTGCTTTTTACAAGGTAAGTGGTGAATTAATTAAAATTAAAACATTTTTTCCACAGGTTTATTATTTTTAAATACTTTAAAGCAAGGTAAGTTTATTTTTAGCCCCGTTAGAAAATAAAATTATTTTTTTCAAAAATTTAAATTATTGTTTAAAATAGTTATTTCATGTAATTTAGTTTATTTAAAAAATGTGATTTAAAAAAAATGTATTTGAAGATTTAGTGATGTTTTGAGGCCCGTAGTATTTATAAGTTTTGACAGCTCTTCCTGTCAAACTTATGAATGGAGCATTCCCTGCTCCGATTGGCTCCCCATGGCCCACGTGATCCCAGGGGACGCATCGAACTAACCGGCCCCTGGGATACGCAAGCACTGCGCGCCGGCAGTTGGAGCAGGCCCAGGATCGGAATTCCACGGGGCCCCACAGCTCAATGGCCGGCGCGCTAGGTAAGTGCAGGTCGGGGGCTTGCACCCGCGGGAAGCCCCCGACCCGAATTTCTGGGCCAATATTTGCGGAATGTGAAAGGCTTGTCCAAAACAGTGCAACTACTTTAGGTACATAGGAACAGAAGGAGGCCATTCAGCCCCTCGAGCCTGTTCCGCCATTCAATTAGATCGCGGCTGATCTGTATCCATCTACCCGCCTTAGTACCATAACCCTTAACCTGACAAAAATCCACATAGTTCAAGCATTCTATGATTCTATAATGGGTTTAGGCAGTGTCATTTTACACTGGAAAGGAGGCAAAAGATGTGAAGAAATGAGCAAGAACTATTGCTAGTTGCTCAAAGTAGAAAAAGAGATTCAATCAAATATAACTTTACAGTAAAAACAATTCAGACGTTTTTTGTTTGCCTTTTTCCTCCCTTGATCTGAATGCTGCATTTCATGGACTGCACGAACCAGATCAGTGGACAGAGCAGCATTCAGCGGGTATTTAATGTCGGCTCCAGATCGGCTGAGACAATCAGGGCCTCCAGCTCACCTGTAAACTTGAGTCTCTGCACTCGGGTTGCCAACCCTCCAGGATTGCCCTGGAGTCTCCGGAAATTAAAGACGAACCCGGGAGAAAAAAATCAGAGAGGCTTTAAAAAAAATTGTGTTTAAAAAAAAAAAAATGCTTTGAACACTTTTGTTTATTAGTTGTAAAAATATTGGCCATGGGGAAAGAAGACTATTTAACTGACAGCCAAGAATCATCAAATCGGCTAAGGAAGAGACTGCCCGCTTTCTGATTGGCCGTGGGAAGGCGGGGTGTCGAGACAGTGGACATGTCGTGCGACCAATGGCAGGAGTGTGGGGGGGGGGCGGGCGGTAGGAGGTCATGTGATGACGCCTCCAGGAATATGTCCAACCAGTGTTGGCAACCCTACTCTGCAGGGGTGCAGCACAAAACTGTAATTTTGCTCTGCTCTAATCAAGCGGGAGTTTTTATAAAACTCTATTATGGTGATAAGGAAGAAAGGAAACAAGTGCTTTGCTTTTTGAAAGTATTTCCTCCTACGCAACAGCAGGCAAAGTTAGCATCTGCAAGAGAAATGCAGGTCAACGCTTTAGGTGGGACCTCTTGTCAGTTCTGCTGGAATGTGCCACCCAAAACGTTAACGCACTTTTCTTTTACAAGTGTTGACCAACTTGCTGTGGATTTCCAGCAATTTCTATTTCTTTTATTCCAGGTTTCCCTTGTTTGCATCTCTTCCTCCTACAGTTCTGTTCTCTTTTCATTTCATTTGGATTTCAAAGCAGTGAGTAGTAATATAGAGGGAACACCTGATAAAATGAGCTAGCAGCAGACAGTGACCAACTTTGCTCATTGTGAGGAGTATGTGATTACATTTACAACAGTACTTGAGAATGTAACCGCTGCCTCCGTCTTGGCTTGTTTGAACCAGCCAGATTCGGGGCGCCTATGTCCTTCGTCATAGTTTATTGGCCACTCTCATCAGTTCAAGCAGACTTCTTTATGCACCAGGTACATACCGGCCATCTCTTTAGCTTCTACATCATTCCAGCTGCCCCAATGACAAGTCATTATCCAGTTAGAACTTCATAGAATCTTACAGCACAGCAGGAGGCCATTCGGCCCGCCGTGCCTGTGCCGGCTCTTTGAAAGAGCTATCCAATTTAGACCCACACCCCAGCTTTTTCCCCATAACGCTGCAAATGAGTCCTTTTCAAGCATTTATCCAATTGTGTTTTGAAAGTTCCTATGGAATTTGATTCCACCACCCTTTCAGGTAGTGCGCTCCAGATCTTAACAACCCTCTGTGTGCAGAAATTTCTCCTCATTCCCCCTCTAGTGCTTTTGCCAATTATTTTAAAGCTATGACCTCTGGTTACTGGCCCAGAAGAAACAGTTTCTCCCTAGTTGTTCTATCAAAACCCCCCTCATAATTTTGACTATCTCTATTAGGTCTCCCTTTAACCTTCTCTGCTCTCAGGAGAACAGCTTCCAATATCGTAATGGTCACATTTTTACCAGGAACATGCTATGAATTATTGATGGTAGGAATTCAATTGGGGGGGGGTTAAAGTTAGATTTGATTATTTTAAGCATTTCCCTCCCTTCTATATTCACACGGCATTTACAAACTGCCCTGAAGGATGCTCTTTTAGCCGCGATGCATCAATCTGAAGTCTGGTTTGACACAAAACTGCAGCGCAAGATCACAGGCATGCAGCAGCTTGTTGTGATTATCCATGAGTCCATGTGTTGATCTGAAGCTGGTACAAACTGACACTAGAAAAAAGCTTACATAAATCTATGAAAGATGGTGCTCCTCCAAGGACTGGTGTCCACACCATCCAACAATACTCGGGCGACTAGAAGCAAAAACTGTTTTCAATTTCTACACATTGTTCTCAAAAAATCATCTTGAAGTAATTTCCTGCTGGTATTTCCAAGCTTGTTGAGTGTACTGACCCAATCCTATTCAACACTAACAGACAAATAAATAAACAGAGCGGTGGATAGATAGCAGTAAATAGATTGATGTGTGTGTGTGTTACAATCATAGCCTGCAGTGCATTCATTTTGCAGAGTAAACGTTAATGGTTCCAATTCTTCAGGTTAGGGGTCAAATTTTGGTTAAGTTATAGACCTGAGATGTTTTTCCAGTGTCTTACAGTTTGGGCGTGGGTCACAAATATACACATCCAGATATACAGAGCTATCTGCCTTCTTAATGTGTAAGTTAATTGCAGGGAGAAGACTGGGATTTGCTACCACAGGAAGTGGCTGAGGCGAATAGCATAGATGCCTTTATGGGGAAGCTAGATAAGTAACTAAGGGAGAAAGGAATAGGAGGATATGCTGATAGGGTAAGATGAAGTAGGGTGGGAGGAGGCTCGTGTGGAGCATAAACACCGGCACAGACCAGTTGGGCCGAATGGCCTGTTTCTGTGCAGCACATTCTATGTAATTCTATGATTTCTGTCTTGTAGCTGTTCTAAGCATTCTTAGGATTAAGCATGGTGTAAATGGGCTACAATTTAAGGTACCCGGAGCATTGTTCCTACAGTACAGTATGTACTTAAAGTTAAGAGAATTGTCTTGGCTTTCAGTACAATTCTGAAAGGGAAGAATGGGATTTAGTGGAGAGAGTGTGAACTGTGGTTAGGAATTCATTGCCTGGTAGGCATTGCTTCCTGGGACAAAATACTTCTGGGGAAGTAGCTGGAGAATTATTTGGAAAGACAATGGAATTTTCTCTTCTCCAGCTTGTAACAATTCCCCCAGGTCACTCTTTGCTACAATGAATGCTTTGATTTTCCCATTCATGTTTCCACTTGATGCCACATTTACTCCTTCAGCTGGGAAGCTGAACAGTCTGGAATGAAGACCTGCCTATAGACGGCAACAATGTCACCAGTCAGCGACCAACATGAAGTGTGTGTAGTGTATGTAACCTGTACCACCTTAAGAGACTACCTTAAGGTGATGGACTACTTTCTGATGGCTCCTGTATATTGTAGTACCGGTGGTGACCACACCGGTATATAAACCCTGTGGAGCAAAGTGTATTTCAGTTCAGCCCTGACCCTCAGTTACTAAAGACCTGTTTAAGTATTCTGTTGTCTGTGTCCAGTTATTCAGCATAACTACATTTGAAAGCACAGACTCAACAGTGGCGACGAGTCTGATCATACCTAGCGGCAGTTTTGCATCCAAGGAAGCTTCGTCCTCAGAACGGGCGTCGAAAAGGGGCATCCGCCCTCAACATCCTGCTGAGCACTGCATCGCACGGGAGGCCATCGGGAACCCGGGTTGGTTTGCTGGCCACGATGTTAAGTCTGTGTGTTCTAATTATTGTTAATAAGAATCACTGCACACAGACCACAAGAATAAATTCAACAGGTCTTTACTAGTCGAAGGTCAGGCTGAACTGCCCAATAAATCATTACACAGCACTTATATACCGGTGTGGTCACCACCGGTATTACAGTATACAGCAGCCAAGATAAAGTAGTGCATCTCTTAAAATAGTTCTCTTAAAGGTGGAACGGTTACATACACCACACACGAAGTCCACCATCAGCAACAGGCAGTGATCATCCCTTCTACGACAGCGGCGGGTAAGCCCGATCGAGCGGCACGGAGGGGAAGTCGGCCGAGTTGTCAGTGGGAGAAGGGGAGGGAAAACGAAGAAAAGGGCGGAGAACACGACCGCAGCCGGTGTCAGGGGCCGGACTGCAATCGGGGCAGAGACGCGCAGCAGCCAGAAAAGCGTTGATGTCCACGAGGACCGCGGGAGCGGCGGGGAACAAGAGCAGCAGCGTCGGGGGAAATAAAGGACCGCTGGGAGGCGAGAACGGCAACAGCGCGGTAATCGCCATTTTAGTCGGCGGAGGAAGAAGACAAGCGCGGGAAAAGCCGCCAAGCGCGGGAAGCCACCATTTTGAAAAATAAAATAAAATAAAGGAAACTCAACAAGGATGCCAAAAACGGGTAACATCACTGCTTTTGATAGCAATGTAGAAGATTGGGCCACTTATGTGGAACGCGTTGAAGTTTACTGTACAGCGAATGAGGTACCGGTGGATAAGAAAGCACTAACCCTATTAAACTCGATGGGTGCGAAGACGTACGGGTTATTAAGGCACCTTGTAACACCAGATAAACTGGTAGGAAAGAGTTTCGTGGATATTGTTACTATCCTGCAAGAGCATTTAAACCCCACGCCGCTGCTGATAGCGGAACGATTTAAATTTTACAAAAGAATTCAGCTTAAAGAGGAAAGCAACGCTGAATTCTTAATCGAACTGCGCAAGTTATCAAAGTACTGTCAGTTCGGTACAGGACTAGCAGACGCTCTGAGAGATAAGTTTGTGTGTGGGCTACTAAAGGAAGGAACCCAGAAGCGACTGCTAGAGGAAAAGGATCTTACGCTGGACAAAGCTTTCAGCATTGCAGCATCGCACGAGGCAGCAGCACAAGGCCATCGGAATTCAGCACCAATGAAATGGCATTGGGCGCAGTAAAGTGCTATCATTGCAGAAGGACAACGCATGACCAGAACCAGTGCTGGTTCAAAGATAAAGAATGCAGGCAATGTGGCAAACTTGGTCACATAGCGAGAGTATGCCGGTCAGGAAAGAAGACCAGCAACAAAAAGTCGCCGCAGGAGAAGTACAAAAAAGTACACAAGGTGACAGAGAACAGTTCGGATGAACAGAAGACGGATTCAAACTCCAACAGTAAGGAACTGGGTTGTCTAAAAATACATAATGTGGGTAACACAGCAGACCACCAAACTATCTGGGTCATGCTTCGGATAGCAGGAGTCCAAGTGAAGATGGAATTGGACACTGGATCGGCATTGACGGTCATGAATAAGCAAGATTACAAAAGGTTATTCTCACACATTCCCCTGAGGGATACGGAGATTGTATTGAAAACATACACGGGGCAAAGAGTATACCCCATCAGAAAGATAAAGGTAAAGGTGGTCTACAATGGTAAAGAAAGTCAGGGAATGGACTTGTATGTGTTACCTGAGGGAGGTCCGCCACTACTGGGACGGGAATGGATCTGGAGAATAAATGTGGACTGGCATTCCTTACAAGCACTAACTGTAGATTCCTGTAAAGAGGACGACGTCAAACCTAAACAACTGTCCAAAATATTGGACGATGCTAAGGAGGTGTTCCAACAGGGACTGGGAACACTGAAAGGAATTACGGCAAACATCAAGGTTGAAGAACATGCAAACCCAAAATTTTTCAAAGCCGGACCGGTACCTTATGCGATACGACCTGCTGTAGACGCAGAGCTGGAAGGGCTAGAACGTTCAGGAGTACTGTCAAAGGTGGACTGGTGCGAATGGGCCACGCCCATTGTTCCCGTCATGAAGCGTTCGTTGAGCAACAAGCCGGGGGAACCTGGGAAGGTTTGCATCTGTGGCGATTTCAAGATCACTGTTAATCCGGTTCTTCACACGGTGCAATATCCGCTTCCGCGGATTGAGGATATCTTCGCTTCGCTGTCTGGCGGGAAACACTTCACCAAGATAGACCTGGCGCAGGCGTACCTACAGATGGAAGTTGATGAAGCGTCACGCCAGTATCTCACGATCAACACACATAAGGGCTTATATCGGTATAATAGACTGGTTTTTGGAGTGGCATCGGCTCCAGCGATTTGGCAAAGGGCCATGGAGCAGGTATTACAGGGAATTCCAGGCACACAATGCTACCTGGATGACATTCTGATTACAGGAGATGATGATAAGGAACACCTCGCGAATTTGGAGCAGGTGCTCACCAGATTGAAAGAATATGGACTCAGAGTTAATCGCCAGAAATGTGAGTTCTTTCAGAAGCGAATCTCGTACTGCAGCCACGTCATTGACCAGGAGGGGCTTCATAAGTCACCTGACAAGATCGAAGCTGTTGTGAAAGCTCCCGCTCCGGAAAATGTATCCCAGTTGGGGTCGTTCCTTGGGTTGATTAACTATTACCACAAGTTTCTTCCAAATTTATCCACGGTGTTACACCCGCTGAACACTCTTTTGCAAATGGGAGTACCATGGAAGTGGAGCGAGGACTGTAAGCGGGCTTTTCAAAAAAGCAAGGCACTGATCACCTCTAAGGAAGTGTTGGCTCACTTTAACCCAACGCTGCCTATTCGTTTAGCTTGTGATGCTTCTCCATATGGTATCGGGGCAGTGCTCTCACATAAGTTGCCAAATGGCTTGGAAAGGCCAGTCGCGTTCGCATCCAGATCATTGACCTCCGCAGAGCGCAACTATGCTCAGATAGATAGGGAGGCTCTCAGCCTCGTGTGGGGAGTTAAGAAATTTAACCATTACCTGCAAGGCCAAAAGTTTACGCTGCTGACAGATCACCAGCCGTTGGTTTCCATTTTTAACCCTAAGAAGGGTGTTCCGGTTATGACGGCGCAGAGGCTTCAGAGGTGGTCCCTTTTCCAAGGGGCACATCAATATGATATCGAATTCAAAGGTACAAAGCAACATGATAATGCTGATGGGCTGTCGCGCCTGCCACTACCTACAGCGGAAGAGGCACCGGCAGTTGACCCTGTCGAGATATTTCACTCGACCATCATCGAATGCTTACCAGTCGCCAATGCGAGTATTGAGAGAGAGACCCGAAACGACCCGACACTGTCTCGGGTCTATGATTTGACAGTGAAGGGATGGCCAGCACATGGCGAACCACTGTTACCTGCATTCTCAGCCAGACGAGAACAGCTGTCCGTCTGTCAAGGAACATTGATGTATGGAACAAGGGTGATTATTCCTCCTAAATTAAGGGAGAGTGTTCTGAAGGAACTGCATGAAGGTCATCTGGGGGGAGTCAAGATGAAAGGCCTTGCTAGGGCTTATGTGTGGTGGCCAGGTATCGACAAACAAATAGAGGATCTGACTAAAAGCTGCTCAGGGTGCCAAAAAGTTCAAAACGCACCTCCAATTGCACCGCTGCATCCGTGGGAATGGCCTTCAACCCCATGGCAACGTGTGCATATCGACTTTGCAGGTCCATTCATGGATTCCATGTTTTTGATAGCGGTAGACGCACATTCTAAATGGCCAGAAGTGATTAAGATGTCGACCACTACCTCTGAAAAGACGATCGCAGTTCTAAGAACCATATTTGCAAGGAATGGGTTGCCGGAACAAATATGTTCAGACAACGGACCACAGTTCGTGTCAGAAGAATTCCAGAAATTCATGAAAAAGAATGGGGTGAAACACTATACATCTGCCCCATATCATCCGGCTACCAATGGGTTGGCCGAGAGATTTGTACAAACGTTCAAAAAGGCGATAAAGGCCATGAGCGAAGACCATATTCCACTACAACACAAGGTGGACAATTTCCTGATGGCATATCGAAACGCCACGCATGCAGTGACAAATCAAAGCCCTGCCATAATGTTCTATAACAGGAGGTTGCGGTCCCGGTTGGATTTGTTAAAACCCAATGTGCATAGGGAAGTCGAAAACAAACAATTCCAGCACGTAAATAACAAGGCCACTCGGAGTTTCGAAATAGGACAACCAGTGTTGGCCAGGGACTATAGGAATGATAAATGGCAATCCGGAACAATTCGTGCCCGACAAGGACCCTTGATGTACACGGTAGACGTAGGTGAGAACGTAATACGACGTCATGCTGACCAACTTGTGGAATCGAGAACAAGGGTCGACCCCATGTCTACGGCAGAGACACCAGTTGAAGAAGTTATTGAGCCTGTAGCATCTACCTCAGACTCGAACGTACATGATGATGTTCAATCCATAAGAGATCAAATGGATGAGTCACCCCAGCAATGAGAACCAGAGACCCCTGAAAGGCGTTATCCGGCCCGGATCAGGAGGCCTCCTCAGAGGCTGAATCTTTGAACAGTTTTGTATGAAAGTTGTATATATGTTATCCATGTTATGTTTAAATTGGGGTGTACACTGTTAAGCTAAAAAGGGAGGAATTGTAGTGTATGTAACCTGTACCACCTTAAGAGACTACCTTAAGGTGATGGACTACTTTCTGATGGCTCCTGTATATTGTAGGTGACCACACCGGTATATAAACCCTGTGGAGCAAAGTGTATTTCAGTTCAGCCCTGACCCTCAATTACTAAAGACCTGTTTAAGTATTCTGTTGTCTGTGTCCAGTTATTCAGCATAACTACATTTGAAAGCACAGACTCAACAGTGTGCCTCTGCAAAGCAGGGAACGAGTGGCAGCTCCGAGCAGGAGCACTCTACTGCGGTGAAGAATTTAAACCAACTGCCTGGGCAAGAACTAACCAAAGTCACCAAGGCAAACATACACAAGTGTCAGACCTGACCTGGTGTCACTAAACACATGAAGGGGTTGCAGTAACAACATACTGTAATTCCAGCACCAACCAGTTCCTTCATTATTTTAGAAAGAAAGACTTGTATTAAATCGCTCCTTTCAGGACCTCAGGACGTCCCAACGCGCTTTACAGCCAATGAAGTACTTTTTGAAGTGTAGTCACTGTTGTAATGTAGGAAAAACAGTCAATTTGTGCACAGCAAGCTCCCATAAACAGCAACTAAATAAATGATGCAATCATCTTTTTGAGGTGTTGGTTGAAGGATAAATATTGGCCCAGGATACTGGGGGAGCCCCCCTGCCCTTCTTCGAAATAGTGCCATGGCATCTTTGACACCTACCTGAGAGAGCAGATGGAGCCTTGGTTTAAAGTTTCATTGGAATGACGGCACCTCCGACAATGCAGCGCTCCCTCATTACTGCCCCTCCTACAGTGCAGCACTCCCTCATTACTGCCCCTCCATCAGTGCAGCGCTCCCTCATTACTGCCCCTCCTACAGTGCAGCACTCCCTCAGTACTGCTCCTCCGACAGTGCAGCGCTCCCTCATTACTGCCCCTCCATCAGTGCAGCGCTCCCTCATTACTGCCCCTCCTACAGTGCAGCACTCCCTCATTACTGCCCCTCCTACAGTGCAGCGCTCCCTCATTACTGCCCCTCCTACAGTGCAGCGCTCCCTCATTACTGCCCCTCCTACAGTGCAGCGCTCCCTCATTACTGCCCCTCCTACAGTGCAGCTCTCCCTCAGTACTGCCCCTCCTACAGTGCAGCGCTCCCTCATTACTGCCCCTCCTACAGTGCAGCGCTCCCTCATTACTGCCCCTCCTACAGTGCAGCACTCCCTCATTACTGCCCCTCCTACAGTGCAGCGCTCCCTCATTACTGCCCCTCCATCAGTGCAGCGCTCCCTCATTACTGCCCCTCCTACAGTGCAGCGCTCCCTCATTACTGCCCCTCCTACAGTGCAGCACTCCCTCAGTACTGCCCCTCCTACAGTGCAGCACTCCCTCAGTACTGCCCCTCCTACAGTGCAGCGCTCCCTCATTACTGCCCCTCCTACAGTGCAGCGCTCCCTCATTACTGCCCCTCCATCAGTGCAGCACTCCCTCAGTACTGCCCCTCTGACAGTGCAGCGCTCCCTCATTACTGCCCTCCTACAGTGCAGCACTCCCTCAGTACTGCCCCTCTGACAGTGCAGCGCTCCCTCATTACTGCCCCTCCTACAGTGCAGCACTCCCTCATTACTGCCTCTCCATCAGTGCAGCACTCCCTCATTACTGCCCCTCCATCAGTGCAGCACTCCCTCAGTACTGCCCCTCTGACAGTGCAGCGCTCCCTCAGTACTGCCCCTCCTACAGTGCAGCGCTCCCTCATTACTGCCCCTCCTACAGTGCAGCGCTCCTTTAGTACTGCCCCTCCTACAGTGCAGCGCTCCCTCATTACTGCCCCTCCTACAGTGCAGCGCTCCTTCAGTACTGCCCCTCCGACAGTGCAGCACTCCCTCAGTACTGCCTCTCCATCAGTGCAGTGCTCCTTCAGTACTGCCCCTCCGACAGTGCAGCACTCCCTCAGTACTGCCTCTCCATCAGTGCAGCACTCCCTCAGTACTGCCTCTCCATCAGTGCAGCGCTCCCTCAGTACTGCCCTTCAGGCAGTGCAGATTCTGTGCTCAAGTCTCTGGAGTGGGACTTGAACCCACGACCTATCTAACTCAGAGGCGAGAATGCTGCTCAGTGAGCCACGGCTGACATACAATGAGTTACCTGGGTGAAGGGCCGAGGCCCATCCTGTAAGTATTAACAAAGTACATAAAGGTAGGAGCGAGGGTGAGAACATGAGGAAGTAATGATTAATTGATGCCAAGCGCGGGTTTTAAAAGGGCGCGAACTGGAGAAAAGCCTTGGTGACGTGCACTGACAATTATTCGACATAACTTTGTAGATTGCACATAATGGAAGCATTTAGGATAATCAGACTTGCAAACGCAGCCAATCACAGACTGGACATAAACATACAAACCCCAGGCGTGAAGGAGATTCAACCATGTGGCAATGATGTAATTCTGACTATAAAAAGTGCCAGAAATGTGTTGCTAAAGGGCGCTGACCAGCAATGCATGCTTCAGCAAGCTTGAGGATAACCTCACTTTGCAGTGACTGACTTTGAGGCAACATTTATGATTTGCAATGGGCTCTGCATTCTGGGTATGCCGCAAAAACTTAGTGCAAGAATTGGCAGTGCTGATGTAATTTGCACCTACATCCTTTCACTGTCATTAGAGGCACAGCCTCATTAAACACAAGGCCCTGAAATCTGGACAACTTACACCCACTTGTATATTCGTGCTTAATTTGCTTCTCATCTTTGGAGAATAACCAGTCACTTAGAAAACAGAAGGGGTATATTTGCTAATGATTACTGGTGCTGTGTCTTTTACATAACAAAGATAATAGCGGATTGTTAGATTGAAAAGCACAGCATGTCATCAAAATGCTGTTTTAAAGGCAGAAACACAGGTCAGAAACACTGACAAGCTTTCCTTTAAAAAAAAAAGTATTATGAATGGAAAGTACAATTAAACTAATTCCTATTTTGGTTTTTCTAAATATCCCATATTGCTCGGAATGATATTTATTGTCCTTGTTCCATTTCCAAATTGCTCCTCTGTTATTTCAAGTCCCCCAATATCTTTTCCGCTTGTAGTAGATTGTGCATGATGGATACAAATTTACTTCAACACCCACTCAGAAATACAGTTTACAAGCAGAGTAACTGTTGGCTTAAAGCTTCATCACCAATTAACAATCCCAATTAACCACTCTAGGCTCTGTTGGCATGATTTAATCTTCAGGAGAATTCACTGTGTGAAATGTGCAAGGCAGTCTGATCTACACTCACGGAAATATACCAGAGTCAAATCCACACACGTTCATGAAGCCAAACATTTTGTGCGTTGTATAGCATGTGTGGTATGGTGAATATCCCTTAAGACTGTTTCCAACATAGCATGGAAATTTAATTGGGGATCAACGTACGGAGGCTTTGTGGCATTGTGAAAACTCTTAAGCCCCATAGTGATGGTGGGAGTCTATTCAATCTTATCAGAAAATTCCTGTCAGCATCTTGATATGTAAATTATTTAAATGAATAATTCTGATGCTTCGTATTGAGTCATGTCGCAGTTGCCCTGTTATACCTCTCGGTGTACAGTGTACTCTGACCGATTGTACATAACAGGCATTCACTCAAGTTCCTGCTCATACTTCAAGGGGCAATTGTTGTTGGAGAAACACATTTGACCAAAGCACGCCCAATCCAAATCTTTCGTTTTTAACCCTACAATAGAACAGAAGCGATTTCAAAGGGTTTAAAATGTGAAATGAGGTGACAAGTCTTTCATAAGTCTGAAACCAGCCAGACTCATCCTTTGATAGTCTATATAAACCAAACTAGTTGAAGAAATTGGGCAAAACTGTTACTTCTTTTATTTTAAAAAGTATGCGGGCAAACACTACAATAATTTTGCCACAGAAATGTGTGATAAAATCAGATGTTTCATTATTTGCATAATTTATTCAACATTTCATTCTCAATGCTTCGTTACATAATTTATTTATTCATATATGGAATTTATTCCACTTCTGAGAAAGATCTTTTAATAAATCGCTGCGTGTCTTTGTCACTTGTGAGTTTTCAGAACTCTTTTGCTTACGGAATAAATATTGGGCTGGTTCACTCACTGAATGATCTCCCAGTGTTGTAGCCCAGAGGGAGAGAGGCTCAGGCAGTGCTTGAACTGATAACCGGACTGTCTTTGTTGAAAATAAATTGTTTGTAATCATCAAGGCTGAAAGGACCAATAGGGTGACAACATAGGGCTATAATGTGTTCAAAGGAATTATTTTGCTGCCATTCATGTCCCTCAAACTGGGGATGATATCAATATAACAATAAAAATCGTGAGCCAGGTAATTTCAGCAATTGGGGAGCTACTATAGGTCACTACACCACGGAGCTAGCGAGAGGGGAAAAAGTAATCAGCCACGGGTTCTAGCTCCTGATCACATTCAGTGACTCATGCTCCAAAGCACCCACGTGGGCATAAGGCAAGGTCAGCATTGAGCCCCTTGCCTCACCTACGCATGGTCCATCTCTGACTCTTCCCTTCCCTTCCCTCCCTTGACGTCTCTATTTCTGGGGATAGGCTGTCCACCACCGTCCACTGCAAGCCCACCCATTCCCTTGGCTGACTTTCTGATGAAAGGTCATTGACCTGAAACGCTAACTCTGTTTCTCGCTCCACAGATGCCCCCTGACCAGCTGAGTGTTTTCCAGCACTCTCTGTCTTTCTGCCAGGATCGAGCTCTGGTATGATTAAGTGTCAGCCTCTGAGTCAGAAGGTTGTGGGTTCACAGTCCCACTCCAGGGACTTGAGCACATAAAGCTAGGCTGACACTACAGTGCAGTGCTGAGGGAGTGCTGCACTGTCAGAGGTGCTGTCTTTTGGATGAGACGCTAAACCGAGGCCCCAACTATTCTCTAAGGTGGACGTAAAAGATCCCATGGTACTATTTCGAAGAAGAGCAGAGGAGTTATCCCCAGTGTCCCGGGCCAATATTTATCACTCAATCAACATAACAAAAACAAATTATCTGGTCATTATCACATTGCTGTTTGTGGGAGCTTGCTGTGCGCAAATTAGCTGCTGCGTTTCCCACATTACAACAGTGACTACACTTCAAAAGTACTTCATTGGCTGTAAAGCGTTTTGAGACGTCCGGTGGTCGTGAAAGGCACTGTATAAATGCAAATCTTTCTTTTCTTTTAAGGCTGTAAAGTCACGGTACAAATTTGGGGAAATCATGGATTAATCACGGTTAAAAATGACAAGACTTGTAGGAGTTGCAATAGAAACCACGGACATGATTTGTGGTAACCAAACGAACTCTACTTTGCGACATTCTTTTTGCAGATGTTTGCATGGTGCAAGGTCCTGTGACCCTTGGGACTGGCTTGCATTTGCTGAGTGTGCGTGTCCAGGCTCCAGATGGGAGGGGGGGGTGTTTGCATTGGGGCAGAAATTCCTCCCCAAACGCGTGAGTACGGAAGGAGTACTCACGCGTCTGGCCGGAGGAAATGCCGGTTTTCAGCATGCACAGCGCATGCGCTGAAAACCGGCATTTCCTCTCCTCTAACCCAAGAGGTGAAGAGGCTAGCGCGTGCGCTGTAGGGGGCAGCGCGTGCGTCTTGGATTTCCTCTGTTTTGGGGGATTTGTGCATGTAAAAAGCACACGTAATTATTTACTTTTACAGGTAAGTGGTGTTTTAGTGTAATTTAGAATTTTTTTTCCACAGGTTTATTATTTTAAAGAATCTACAATAAGGTAAGTTTAGTTTTAGACCCTTTTTATTAAAAATTTATTTTTTTCAAAAAAAAAAATTGTTTAAATTATTTTTTTAAACTTATTTATACTTAATTTAATGATTGGGATGTTTTTTAAATTTTTATTTAAAGTTTAAATAGTGTTTTGGGCCCCCGTAGCTTTCATGAGTTTGACAGTTCTTACTCTCAAACTCATGAATGAACCTTCCCCTCCCCTGATTGGTTGTACAGTGCTCACCTGATCCCAGCCGGCACATCGCACTAACTACGCCACTGGATCCGGTAAGCACAGCGCGCTGACATCTGAACCGGGCCTGTCACAGGAAATGCAAGCAGGCCCGGGCTTCAGATGTCAGCGCGCAGGGTGAGTGCAGATCGGGGGCTTGCACGCGCGGCAAGCTCCCGACACCAAGTTCTGGGCCATTGTGTTGTTAATGTGGTCACTGTGTGCAAGGTTTGGTGGGAAGGGATGATGGAGATCTGCCATATGCTGAGCAGGTAGCTGAGAACCTCCTGCTTGGCGGCTTTCAATAGAGGGTGGGGGAGCACAGTCTGTTGGTGGGGGAGGGGTGGGGTTGGGGGGCAGGGTGGGTAGGGGAAGGGTGAGGTGAGGAGAAGAGGGGAGAGGTGAAGAGGGGAGAGCAGAGGTGAGGTGGGAGGGGTGAGGTAGGGAGGGTAGGGGTGAGGTGGGAGGGGTGAGGTAGGGGAGGGTAGGGGCGAGGTGGGGAGGGGAAGGGAGGGTAGGAGTGAGGTGGGGAGGGGTGAGGTGGGGTGGGGTGGGGAGGGGTGAGGGGGAGGGGGTGAGGTGGGGAGGGGAGGGGAGGGTAGGAGTGAGGTGGGGAGGGGTGAGGTGTGGAGGGGTGAGGTGAGCGGTGAGGTGGGGAGGGGAGGCGTGAGGTGGGAGGGGTGGTGAGGGTAGGGGTGAGGGGGAGGGGGAGGTATGGAGGGGAGGGGTGAGGTGGCAGGGGTGAGGTGAGGAGGGAGGGGTGAGTTGGTGTGAGGTGGGGAGGAGAGGGTAGGGGTGAGGTGAAGGGTGAGGTGGGAGGGGTGAAGTAGGGAGGGTAGGGGAGGAGTGAGGGGGAGGGTATGGAAGGCGGTGAGTTGGGGAGGGGAGGGGGTGAGGTGGGGAGGGTAGGGGTGAGGTGGAGAGGGGGGGTGAGGTGGGGAGGGGAAGGGAGGGTAGGAGTGAGGTGGGGAGAGGTGAGGTGGGGAGGGGAGGGGTGAGGTGGGGAGGGGAGGGGTGAGGTGGGGAGGGGAGGGGTGAGGTGGGGAGGGGAGGGGTGAGGGGTGAGGGAGGGGTGAGGCAGAGAGGAGAGGTGAGGGGGAGGGAGGGTAGGAGTGAGGTGGGAAGGGTAGGGGTAAGTTGGTGTGAGGTGGGGAGGGGAGGGTAGGGGTGAGGTGAAGGGTGAGGTGGGAGGGGTGAGGTAGGAAGGGTAGGGGAGGGGTGAGGGGGGAGGGTATGGAAGGCGATGAGGTGGGGAGGGGAGGGGAGGGGGTGAGGTGAGAGGTGGAGAGGATAGAGGTGAGGTGGGGAGGGGAGGGGTGAGGTGGGGAGGGTAGGGGTGAGGTGGGGAGGGCAGGGGTGAGGTGGAAGTGGTGAGGTGGGGAGGCTAGGGGCGAGGTGGGGAGGGTAGGCCTGAGGTGGGAGGGGTGAGGTGGGGAGGGTAGGGGTGAGGGGGGAGGGTAGGTGTGAGTGGGAGGGGTGAGGTATGGAGGGTAGGGGAGGGGAGGGGTGAGGTGGCAGGGGTGAGGTAGGGAGGGTTGGGGAGGGGTGAGGGGGAGGGTATGGAAGGTGGTGAGGTGGGGAGGGGAGGGGGTGAGTTGGGGAGGGTAGGGGTGAGGTGGAGGCGAGGTGGGGAGGGGAAGGGAGGGTAGGAGTGAGGTGGGGAGGGGTGACGTGGGGAGGGGAGGGGTGGGTGTGAGGGAGGGGTGAGGGGTGAGGCAGAGAGGAGGGGTGAGAGGGTGAGGTGGGGAGGGGAAGGGAGGGTAGGAGTGAGGTGGGGAGGGGTGAGGTGTGGGGTGAGCGGTGAGGTGGGGAGGGAAGGGGTGAGGAGGGGAGGGGTGGGGTCAGGGGTGAGGTAGGGAGGGTAGGGGTGAGGGGGGAAGGTAGGGGTGAGGAGGGAAGGTGGGGTGAGGTAGGGGAGGGGAGCGGTGAGGGGGAGGGTATGGAAGGCGGTGAGGTGGGGAAGGTAGGGGTGAGGGGGCTGGGTAGGGGTGAGGTAGGGAGGGTAGGGGTGAGGTGGGAGGGGTGAGGTAGGGGAGGGTAGGGGCGAGGTGGGGAGGGTAGGGGCGAGGTGGGGAGGGGAAGGGAGGGTAGAAGTGGGGTGGGGAGGGGAGGGGTGAGGGGGAGGGGAGGGGGAGGGGAGGGGTGAGGGGGAGGGGAGGGGTGAGGGGTGAGGCGGAGGGGAGGGGGGTGAGGTGGGGAGGGGAAGGGAGGGTAGGAGTGAGGTGGGGAGGGGTGAGATGTGGAGGGGTGGGGTGAGCGGTGAGGTGGGGAGGGTAGGCGTGAGGTGGGAGGGGTGAGGTGGGGAGGGGAGGGGGAGGTATGGAGGGGAGGGGTGAGGTGGCAGGGGTGAGGTGGGGAGGGAGGGGTGAGTTGGTGTGAGGTGGGGAGGAGAGGGTAGGGGTGAGGTGAAGGGTGAGGTGGGAGGGATGAGGTAGGGGGGGTAGGGGAGGAGTGAGGGGGAGGATATGGAAGGCGGTGAGTTGGTGAGGGGGTGAGGTGGGGAGGGTAGGGGTGAGGTGGGGAGGGTAGGGGTGAGGTGGAGAGGGGGGGCGAGGGTAGGAGTGAGGTGGGGAGAGGTGAGGTGGGGAGCGGTGAGGTGGGGAGGGGTGAGGTGGGGAGG
>NW_028226734.1:0-26832 GCF_052327205.1 Somniosus microcephalus
GCAGAGAGTGACAACAAGAGCTGGGGAGGGGCAGAGAGTGACAACATGAGCTGGGGTGATGGGGCAGGTGAGTGACAACATGAGCTGGGGGAGGGGCAGAGAGTGACAACATGAGCTGGGGGAGGGGGCAGAGAGTGGCAACATGAGCTGTGGAGGGGCAGAGAGTGACAACATGAGCTGGGGGAGGAGGCAGAGACGAGTGACAGCATGACCTGAGGGGAGGGCAGAGAGTAGACAGCATGACCTGGGGGAGGGCAAGAGAGTGACAACATGAGCTGGGGAGGGGCAAGAGAGTGACAGCATGAGCTGGGGTAGGGGCAGAGAGTGACAACATGAGCTGGGGAGGGGCAGAGAGTGACAACATGAGCTGGGGGAGGGGCAGAGAGAGTGACAACATGAGCTGGGGAGTGGCAGAGAGTGACAACATGAGCTGGGGGAGGGGCAGAGAATGACAAACATGAGCTGGGGTGGGGCAGAGAGTGACAACATGACCTGGGGGGAGGGGAAGAGAGTGACAGCATGACCTGGGGGAGGGGCAGAGAGGTGACAACATCAGCTGGGGAGGGGCAGAGAGTGACAGCATGAGGGCATGGGGGGAGGGCAGAGAGTGACAAACATGAGCTGGGGAGGGGCAGAGAGTGACAACATGAGCTGGGTGGCGGCAGAGAGTGACAACATGAGCTGGGGGAGGGCAGAGAGTGACAGCATGAGCTAGCGGAGGGGCAGAGATTGACAACATGAGCTGGGGAGAGGGCAGAGAGTGACACATGACCTGGGGAAGGGGCAGAGAGTGACAACATGAGCTGAGGGAGGTGCATGAGCAGTGACAACATGAGCTAGGGGAGGGGCAGAGAGTGACAACATGAGCTGTGGGAGGGGCAGAGAGTGACAACATGAGCTGGGGGAGGGGCAGAGAGTGACAGCATGACCTGGGGGAGGGGCAGAGTGAGACAGCCTGAGCTGGGGGAGGGGCAGAGAGTGACAACATGAGCTGAGGGAGGGGCAAGAGAGTGACAACATGAGCTGGGGGAGGGGCAGAGAGCGACAACATGAGCTGGGCTGGGGCAGAGAGTGACAACATGAGCTGGGGGAGGGGCAGAGAGTGACAACATGAGCTGGGGGAGGGGCAGAGTCTGACAGCATGAGCTGGGGAATGTGGCAGAGAGTGACAACATGAGCTGGGGAGGGGCAGAGAGTGACAACATGAGCTGGGGATGGGCAGAGAGTGACAACATGAGCTGGAGGATGGACAGAGAATGACAATGAGCCTGGGGTGGGGCAGAGAGTGACAACATGACCTGGGGGAGGGCAGAGAGTGACAGCGTGACCTAGGGGAGGGTGCCGAGAGTGAACAGCATGAGCTGGGGGGAGGGGCAGAAAGTGACAGCATGAGCTGGGGGGAGGGGCAGAGAGGGACAACATGAGCTGGGGAGGGGCAGAGAGTGACAACATGAGCTGGGGGAGGGGCAGAGAGTGACAACATGAGCTGGGGAGGGGCAGAGAGTGACAACATGTGCTGGGGGGCGGGTCAGAGATTGAGAACAGGAGCTGGGGTGGGGCAGAGGTGACAACATGGGCTGGGGGAGGGGCAGAGAGTGACAACATGAGCTAGGGGAGGGGGCAGAGAGTGACAACATGAGCTGGGGAGGGGCAGTGAGTGACAACATGAGCTGGGGGAGGGGCAGAGAGTGACAACATGAGCTGGGGGAGGGGCAGAGAGTGGCAACATGAGCTGTGGGAGGGGGCAGAGAGTGACAACATGAGCTGGGGAGGGGGCAGAGAGTGACAGCATGACCTGGGGGAGGGGCAGAGAGTGACAGCATGACCTGGGGGAGGGGCAGAGAGTGACAACATGAGCTGGGGGAGGGGCAGAGAGTGACAGCATGAGCTGGGGTAGGGGCAGAGAGTGACAACATGAGCTGGGGGGAGGGGCAGAGAGTGACAACATGAGCTGGGGGAGGGGCAGAGAGTGACAACATGAGCTGGGGAGTGGCAGAGAGTGACAACATGAGCTGGGGGAGGGGCAGAGAATGACAACATGAGCTGGGGTGGGGCAGAGAGTGACAACATGACCTGGGGGAGGGGAAGAGAGTGACAGCATGACCTGGGGGGAGGGGCAGAGAGTGACAACATCAGCTGGGGGAGGGGCAGAGAGTGACAGCATGAGCTGGGGGAGGGGCAGAGAGTGACAACATGAGCTGGGGAGGGGCAGAGAGTGACAACATGAGCTGGGGTGGGGCAGAGAGTGACAACATGAGCTGGGGGAGGGGCAGGAGAGTGACAACTTGAGCTGGGGGAGGGGCAGAGAGTGACAGCATGAGCTAGGGGAGAGGCAGAGAGTGAC
Organism: Somniosus microcephalus; assembly: GCF_052327205.1. NCBI lineage: Eukaryota > Metazoa > Chordata > Chondrichthyes > Squaliformes > Somniosidae > Somniosus > Somniosus microcephalus. The sequence goes on from NW_028226734.1 coordinate 2,345, forward strand.
AGCTTGAGCTGGGGGAGGGGCAGAGAGTGACAACATGACCTGGGGGAGGGGCAGAGAGTGACAACATGAGCTGGGGTGGGGGCAGAGAGTGACAACATGAGCTCGGGGAGGGGCAGAGAGTGACAACATGAGCTGTGGGAGGGGCAGAGTGTGACAACATGAGCTGAGGGAGGGGCAGAGAATGACAACATGAGCTGGGGGAGGGGGCAGAGAGTGACAGCATGAGCTGGGGGAGGGGCAGAGTGTGACAACATGAGCTGAGGGAGGGGCAGAGAATGACAACATGAGCTGGGGGAGGGGCAGAGAGTGACAGCATGAGCTGGGGTAGGGGCAGAGAGTGACAACAAGAGCTGGGGAGGGGCAGAGAGTGACAACATGAGCTGGGGGAGGGGCAGTGAGTGACAACATGAGCTGGGGGAGGGGCAGAGAGTGACAACATGAGCTGGGGGAGGGGCAGAGAGTGGCAACATGAGCTGTGGGAGGGGCAGAGAGTGACAACATGAGCTGGGGGAGGGGCAGAGAGTGACAGCATGACCTGGGGGAGGGGCAGAGAGTGACAGCATGACCTGGGGGAGGGGCAGAGAGTGACAACATGAGCTGGGGGAGGGGCAGAGAGTGACAGCATGAGCTGGGGTAGGGGCAGAGAGTGACAACATGAGCTGGGGAGGGCAGAGAGTGACAACATGAGCTGGGGGAGGGGCAGAGAGTGACAACATGAGCTGGGGAGTGGCAGAGAGTGACAACATGAGCTGGGGGAGGGGCAGAGAATGACAACATGAGCTGGGTGGGGCAGAGAGTGACAACATGACCTGGGGGAGGGGAGAGGAAGAGAGTGACAGCATGACCTGGGGGAGGGGCAGAGAGTGACAACATCAGCTGGGGGAGGGGCAGAGAGTGACAGCATGAGCTGGGGGAGGGGCAGAGAGTGACAACATGAGCTGGGGAGGGGGCAGAGAGTGACAACATGAGCTGGGGTGGGGCAGAGAGTGACAACATGAGCTGGGGGAGGGGCAGAGAGTGACAGCATGAGCTAGCGGAGGGGCAGAGATTGACAACATGAGCTGGGGGAGGGGCAGAGAGTGACACATGACCTGGGGAAGGGCAGAGAGTGACAACATGAGCTGAGGGAGGTGCAGAGAGTGACAACATGAGCTAGGGGAGGGGCAGAGAGTGACAACATGAGCTGTGGGAGGGGCAGAGAGTGACAACATGAGCTGAGGGAGGGGCAGAGACTGACAACATGAGCTGAGGGAGGGGCAGAGAATGACAACATGAGATTGGGGAGGGGCAGAGAGTGACAACATGAGCTGGGGGAGGGCAGAGAGTGACAACATGAGCTGAGGTGGGGCAGAGAGTGACAACATTAGCTGGGGGAGGGGAAGAGAGTGACAGCATGACCTGGGGGAGGGGCAGAGAGTGACAACATGAGCTGGGGGAGGGGGCAGAGAGTGACACATGACCTGGGGGAGGGGCATAGAGTGACAGTATGAGCTGAGGGAGGGGCAGAGAGTGACAACATGAGCTAGGGGAGGGGCAGAGAGTGACAACATGAGCTGAGGGAGGGCAGAGAGTGACAACATGAGCTGAGGGAGGGGCAGAGTGTGACAACATGAGCTTAGGGGAGGGGGCAGAGAGTGACAACATGAGCTGAGGGAGGGGCAGAGAGTGACAACATGAGCTGGGGGAGGGGCAGAGAGTGACAACATGAGCTGGGGGAGGGGCAGAGAGGGACAGCATGAGCTGTGGTGTGGCAGAGAGTGACAACATGAGCTGGGGGAGGGGCAGAGAGTGACAACATGAGCTGGGGGAGGGGCAGAGAGTGACTGCATGAACTGGGGTGGGGCAGAGAGTGACAACATGAGCTGGGGGAGTGGCAGAGAATGACAACATGAGCTGGGGTGGGGCAGATAGTGACAACATGACCTGGGGGAGGGACAGAGAGTGACAGCATGACTTGGGGGAGGGGCAGAGAGTGACAACATGAGCTGGGGGAGGGGCAGAGAGTGACAGCATGAGCTGGGAGAGTGGGCAGAGAGTGACATACATGAGCTGGGGGAGGGGCAGAGAGTGACAGCATGAGCTGGGGAGGGGCAGAGAGTGCCAACATGAGCTGGCGAGCGGGCAGAGAGTGACAACATGAGCTGAGAGGGGTAGGGCAGAGAAGGACAACATGAGCTGGGGGAGGGGCAGAGAGTGACAGCATGAGCTAGGGGAGGGGCTGAGAGTGACAACATGAGCTGGGGGAGGGGCAGAGAGTGACAACATGAGCTGGGGGAGGGGCAGAGAGTGACAGCATGAGCTAGGGGAGGGGCAGAGAGTGACAGCATGAGCTGGGGGAGGGGCAGCGCAGTGGCAACATGAGCTGGGGTGGGGCAGAGAGAGTGACAACATGAGCTAGGGGAGGGGCAGAGAGTGACAACATGAGCTGAGGGAGGGGCAGAGAGTGACAACATGAGCTGAGGGAGGGGCAGAGAGTGACAACATGAGTTGGGGTGGGGCAGAGAGTGACAACATGAGCTGGGGGAGGGCAGAGAGTGACACATGATCTGGGGGAAGGGGCAGAGAGTGACAACATGAGCTAGGGGAGGGGCAGAGAGTGACAACATGAGCTGGGGGAGGGGCAGAGAGTGACAACATGAGCTGGGGGAGGGGCAGAGAGTGACAGCATAAGCTGGGGAAGGGGCAGAGAGTGACAACATGGCAGCTGGGGAGGGGTAGATAGTGACAACATGAGCTAGGGGAGGGGCCGAGGGTGATAGCCTGAGCTGGGAGTGGGGCAGAGAGTGACAGCATGACCTGGGGGAGGGGCAGAGAGTGGCAGCATGAGCTGGGGGAGGGGCAGAGAGTGACAGCATGACCTGGGGGAGGGGCAGAGAGTGACAGCATAAGCTGGGGGAGGGGCAGAGAGTGACAGCATAAGCTGGGGAAGGGGCAGAGAGTGACAACATGAGCTGGGGGAGGGGCAGAGAGTGACAGCATAAGCTGGGGGAGGGGCAGAGAGTGACAGCATGACCTGGGGGAGGGGCAGAGAGGGACAACATGAGCTGGTCGAGGGGCAGAGGAGTGACAGCATCAGCTGGGGGAGGGGCAGAGAGTGACGACATGAGCTGGGGGAGGGGTTAGAGAGTGAAAGCATCAGCTGGGGGAGGGGCAGAGAGTGGCAGCATCAGCTGGGGGAGCGGCAGAGAGTGACAACATGATCTGGGGAGGGGTAGAGAGTGACAGCATCATCTGGGGGAGGGGCAGAGAGTGACAGCATGAGCTGCGGGAGGGGCAGAGAGTGACAACATGAACTGGGGGAGGGCAAGAGTGACAACATGAACTGGGGTAGGGGCAGGGAGTGACAACATGAGCTGGGGGAGTGGCACAGAGTGACAACATGAGCTGGGGGAGGGGCACAGAGTGACAACATGAGCTGGGGGAGGGGCAGAGAGTGACAACATGAGCTGGGGGAGGGGCAGAGAGTGACAGCATGAGCTAGGGGAGGGGCAGAGAGTGACAGCATAAGCTGGGGGAGGGGCAGAGAGTGACAACATGAGCTGGGGGAGGGGCAGAGAGTGACAACCATGAGCTGGGGGAGGGGCAGAGAGTGACAGCATGAGCTAGGGGAGGGGCAGACGAGTGACAACATGAGCTGGGGAGGTTGCAGAGCGTGACAACATGAGCTGGGGCGGGGCAGAGAGTGACAACATGAGCTGGCGGGAGGGGCAGAGAGTGACAGCATGAGCTAGGGGAGGGGCAGAGAGTGACAACATGAGCTGGGGAGGGGCAGAGAGTGACAACATGAGCTGAGGTGGGGCAGAGAGGTGACAACATTAGCTGGGGGAGGGGAAGAGAGAGTGACAGCATGACCTGGGGGAGGGGCATGAGAATGACAACATGAGCTGGGGGAGGGGCAGAGAGTGACAGCATGAGCATGGGTAGGGGCAGAGAGTGACAACAAGAGCTGGGGAGGAGGCAGAGAGTGAGACAACATGAGCTGGGGGAGGGCAGTGAGTGACACATGAGCTGGGGGAGGGGCAGAGAGTGACAACATGAGCTGGGGGAGGGGCAGAGAGTGGCAACATGAGCTGTGGGAGGGGCAGAGAGTGACAACATGAGCTGGGGGAGGGCAGCAGAGAGTGACAGCATGACCTGGGGGGAGGGGCAGAGAGTGACAGCATGACCTGGGGGAGGGGCAGAGAGTGACAACATGAGCTGGGGGAGGGGCAGAGAGTGACAGCATGAGCTGGGGTAGGGTGCAGAGAGTGACAACATGAGCTGGGGAGGGGCAGAGAGTGACAACATGAGCTGGGGGAGGGGCAGAGAGTGACAACATGAGCTGGGGAGTGGCAGAGAGTGACAACATGAGCTGGGGGATGGGGCAGAGAATGACAACATGAGCTGGGGTGGGGCAGAGAGTGACAACATGACCTGGGGGAGGGGAAGAGAGTGACAGCATGACCTGGGGGAGGGGCAGAGAGTGACAACATCAGCTGGGGGAGGGGGCAGAGAGTGACAGCATGAGCTGGGGGAGGGGCAGAGAGTGACAACATGAGCTGGGAGGGGCAGAGAGTGACAACATGAGCTGGGGTGGGGCAGAGAGTGACAACATGAGCTGGGGGAGGGGCAGAGAGTGACAGCATGAGCTAGCGGAGGGGCAGAGATTGACAACATGAGCTGGGGGAGGGGCAGAGAGTGACACATGACCTGGGGAAGGGGCAGAGAGTGACAACATGAGCTGAGGGAGGTGCAGAGAGTGACAACATGAGCTAGGGGAGGGGCAGAGAGTGACAACATGAGCTGTGGGAGGGGCAGAGAGTGACAACATGAGCTGGGGGAGGGGCAGAGAGTGACAGCATGACCTGGGGGAGGGGCAGAGTGAGACAGCCTGAGCTGGGGGAGGGGCAGAGAGTGACAACATGAGCTGAGGGAGGGGCAGAGAGTGACAACATGAGCTGGGGGAGGGGCAGAGAGCGACAACATGAGCTGGGCTGGGGCAGAGAGTGACAACATGAGCTGGGGGAGGGGCAGAGAGTGACAACATGAGCTGGGGGAGGGGCAGAGTCTGACAGCATGAGCTGGGGTGTGGCAGAGAGTGACAACATGAGCTGGGGAGGGGCAGAGAGTGACAACATGAGCTGGGGGATGGGCAGAGAGTGACAACATGAGCTGGAGGATGGACAGAGAATGACAATGAGCTGGGGTGGGGCAGAGAGTGACAACATGACCTGGGGGAGGGCAGAGAGTGACAGCGTGACCTAGGGGAGGGGCCGAGAGTGACAGCATGAGCTGGGGGAGGGGCAGAAAGTGACAGCATGAGCTGGGGGAGGGGCAGAGAGGGACAACATGAGCTGGGGAGGGGCAGAGAGTGACAACATGAGCTGGGGGAGGGGCAGAGAGTGACAACATGAGCTGGGGAGGGGCAGAGAGTGACAACATGTGCTGGGGGGCGGGTCAGAGATTGAGAACAGGAGCTGGGGTGGGGCAGAGGTGACAACATGGGCTGGGGGAGGGGCAGAGAGTGACAACATGAGCTAGGGGAGGGGCAGAGAGTGACAACATGAGCTGGGGGAGGGGCAGTGAGTGACAACATGAGCTGGGGGAGGGGCAGAGAGTGACAACATGAGCTGGGGGAGGGGCAGAGAGTGGCAACATGAGCTGTGGGAGGGGCAGAGAGTGACAACATGAGCTGGGGGAGGGGCAGAGAGTGACAGCATGACCTGGGGGAGGGGCAGAGAGTGACAGCATGACCTGGGGGAGGGGCAGAGAGTGACAACATGAGCTGGGGGAGGGGCAGAGAGTGACAGCATGAGCTGGGGTAGGGGCAGAGAGTGACAACATGAGCTGGGGAGGGGCAGAGAGTGACAACATGAGCTGGGGGAGGGGCAGAGAGTGACAACATGAGCTGGGGAGTGGCAGAGAGTGACAACATGAGCTGGGGGAGGGGCAGAGAATGACAACATGAGCTGGGGTGGGGCAGAGAGTGACAACATGACCTGGGGGAGGGGAAGAGAGTGACAGCATGACCTGGGGGAGGGGCAGAGAGTGACAACATCAGCTGGGGGAGGGGCAGAGAGTGACAGCATGAGCTGGGGGAGGGGCAGAGAGTGACAACATGAGCTGGGGAGGGGCAGAGAGTGACAACATGAGCTGGGGTGGGGCAGAGAGTGACAACATGAGCTGGGGGAGGGGCAGAGAGTGACAACTTGAGCTGGGGGAGGGGCAGAGAGTGACAGCATGAGCTAGGGGAGAGGCAGAGAGTGACAGCTTGAGCTGGGGGAGGGGCAGAGAGTGACAACATGACCTGGGGGAGGGGCAGAGAGTGACAACATGAGCTGGGGTGGGGCAGAGAGTGACAACATGAGCTCGGGGAGGGGCAGAGAGTGACAACATGAGCTGTGGGAGGGGCAGAGTGTGACAACATGAGCTGAGGGAGGGGCAGAGAGTGACAGCATGAGCTAGGGGAGGGGCAGAGAGTGACAACATGAGCTGGTGAGGGGCACAGATTGACAACATGAGCTGGGGGAGGGGCAGAGAGTGACAACATGAGCTGGGGAGCGGCAGAGAGTGACACCATGACCTTGGGGAGGGGCAGAGAATGACAACATGAGCTGCGGTGGGGCAGAGTGACAACATTAGTTGGGGGAGGGGAAGAGAGTGACAGCATGACCTGGGGGAGGGGCAGAGAGTGACAACATGAGCTAGGGGAGGGGCAGAGAGTGACAACATGAGCTGGGGGAGGGGCAGAGAGTGACAACATGAGCTGGGGGAGGGGCAGAGAGTGGCAACATGAGCTGTGGGAGGGGCAGAGAGTGACAACATGAGCTGGGGGAGGGGCAGTGAGTGACAACATGAGCTGGGGGAGGGGCAGAGAGTGACAACATGAGCTGTTGGAGGGGCAGAGAGTGGCAACATGAGCTGTGGGAGGGGCAGAGAGTGACAACATGAGCTGGGGTGGGGGCAGAGAGTGACAGCATGACCTGGGGGAGGGGCAGAGAGTGACAGCATGAGCTGGGGGAGGGGCAGAGTGTGACAACATAAGCTGGGGGAGGGGCAGAGAGTGACAACATGAGCTGGGGGAGGGGCAGAGAGTGACAGCATGACCTGGGGGAGGGGTCCAGAGTGACAGCATGAGCTAGCGGAGGGGCAGAGAGTGACAACATGAGCTGGGGGAGGGGCAGAGAGTGACAGCATGACCTGGGGGAGGGGCAGAGAGTGACAACATGAGCTGGGGGAGGGGCAGAGAGTGACAGCATGAGCTGGGGTAGGGGCAGAGAGTGACAACATGAGCTGGGGAGGGGCAGAGAGTGACAACATGAGCTGGGGGAGGGGCAGAGAGTGACAACATGAGCTGGGTAGGGGCAGAGAGTGACAACATGAGCTGGGGGAGGGGCAGAGAATGACAACATGAGATGGGGTGGGGCAGAGAGTGACAACATGACCTGGGGGAGGGGAAGAGAGTGACAGCATGACCTGGGGGAGGGGCAGAGAGTGACAACATCAGCTGGGGGAGGGGCAGAGAGTGACAGCATGAGCTGGGGGAGGGGCAGAGAGTGACAACATGAGCTGGGGAGGGGCAGAGAGTGACAACATGAGCTGGGGTGGGGCAGAGAGTGACAACATGAGCTGGGGGAGGGGCAGAGAGTGACAGCATGAGCTAGGGGAGAGGCAGAGAGTGACAGCTTGAGCTGGGGGAGGGGCAGAGAGTGACAACATGAGCTGGGGGAGGGGCAGAGAGTGACAACATGAGCTGGGGTGGGGCAGAGAGTGACAACATGAGCTCGGGGAGGGGCAGAGAGTGACAACATGAGCTGTGGGAGAGGCAGAGTGTGACAACATGAGCTGAGGGAGGGGCAGAGAGTGACAGCATGAGCTAGGGGAGGGGCAGAGAGTGACAACATGAGCTGGGGAGGGGCACAGATTGACAACATGAGCTGGGGGAGGGGCAGAGAGTGACAACATGAGCTGGGGAGGGGCAGAGAGTGACACCATGACCTGGGGGAGGGGCAGAGAGTGACAGCATGAGCTGGGGTGGAGCAGAGTGACAACATTAGTTGGGGGAGGGGAAGAGAGTGACAGCATGACCTGGGGGAGGGGCAGAGAGTGACAACATGAGCTGGGGGAGGGGCAGAGAGTGACAGCATGAGCTGGGGTAGGGGCAGAGAGTGACAACATTAGCTGGGGTGGAGCAGAGAGTGGCAGCATGAGCTGAGGGAGGGGCAGAGAGTGACAACATGAGCTGGGGGCGGGGCAGAGAGTGACAGCATGAGCTAGGGGAGGGGCAGAGAGTGACAACATGAGCTGTGGGAGGGGCAGAGAGTGACAACATGAGCTGGGGGAGGGGCCGAGAGTGACAGCATGAGCTAGGGGAGGGGCAGAGAGTGACAGCATGAGCTGGGGGAGAGGCAGAGAGTGACAACATGAGCTGGGGGAGGGGCAGAGAGTGACAACATGAGCTAGGGTGGGGCATAGAGTGACAACATGAGCTAGGGGTGGGGCAGAGAGTGACAACATGAGCTGAGGGAGGGGCAGAGAGTGACAACATGAGCTGAGGGAGGGGCAGAGAGTGACAACATGACCTGGGGGAGGGGCAGAGAGTGACCACATGAGCTGAGGTAGGGGCAGAGAGAGACAACATGAGCTAGGGGAGGGGGAGAGAGTGATAACATGAGCTAGGGGAGCAGCAGAGAGTGACAACATGAGCTGAGGGAGGGGCAGAGAATGACAACATGAGCTGGGGAGGGGCAGAGAGCGACAACATGAGCTGGGCTAGGGCAGAGAGTGACAACATGAGCTGGGGGAGGGGCAGAGAGTGACAACATAAGCTGGGGGAGGGGCAGAGTGTGACAGCATGAGCTGGGGTGTGGCAGAGAGTGATAACATGAGCTGGGGGAGGGGCAGAGAGTGACAACATGAGCTGGGCTGGGGCAGAGAGTGACAACATGAGCTGGGGGAGGGGCAGAGAGTGACAGCATGAGCTGGGGGAGGGGCAGAGAGTGACAACATGAGCTGGGGGAGGGGCACAGAGTGACAACATGAGCTGGGGTGGGGCAGTGAGTGACAACATGAGCTAGGGGAGGGGCAGAGAGTGACAACATGAGATGAGGGAGGGGCAGAGAGTGACAACATGAGCTGAGGGAGGGGCAGAGAGTGACAGCATGACCTGGGGGAGGGGCAGAGAGTGACAACATGAGCTGAGGGAGGGGCAGAGAGTGACAACATGAGCTAGGGGAGGGGCAGAGAGTGACAGCATGAGCTGAGGGAGGGTCAGAGAGTGACAACACGAGCTGAGGGAGGGGCAGAGAGTGACAACATGAGCTAGGGGAGGGGCAGAGAGTGACAACATGAGCTGAGGGAGGGGCAGAGAGTGACAACATGAGCTGGGGAGGGGCAGAGAGCGACAACATGAGCTGGGCTGGGGCAGAGAGTGAAAACATGAGCTGGGGGAGGGGCAGAGAGTGACAACATAAGCTGGGGGAGGGGCAGAGAGTGACAACATGAGCTGGGGTGGGGCAGAGCGTGGCAGCATGAGCTGAGGGAGGGGCAGAGAGTGACAACATGAGCTGGGGGAGGGGCAGAGAGTGACAGCATGAGCTAGGGGAGGGGCAGAGAGTGACAACATGAGCTGTGGGAGGGGCAGAGAGTGACAACATGAGCTGGGGGAGGGGCCGAGAGTGACAGCATGAGCTAGGGGAGGGGCAGAGAGTGACAGCATGAGCTGGGGCAGGGGCAGAGAGTGACAACATGAGCTGGGGGAGGGGCAGAGAGTGACAACATGAGCTGGGGTGGGGCACAGAGTGACAACATGAGCTAGGGGAGGGGCAGAGAGTGACAACATGAGCTGTGGGAGGGGCAGAGAGTGACAACATGAGCTGAGGGAGGGGCAGAGACTGACAACATGAGCTGAGGGAGGGGCAGAGAATGACAACATGAGATTGGGGAGGGGCAGAGAGTGACAACATGAGCTGGGGGAGGGGCAGAGAGTGACAGCATGACCTGGGGAGGGGCAGAGGGTGACAACATGAGCTGGGGGAGGGGCAGAGAGTGACAGCATGACCTGGGGGAGGGGCAGAGTGAGACAGCCTGAGCTGGGGGAGGGGCAGAGAGTGACAACATGAGCTGAGGGAGGGGCAGAGAGTGACAACATGAGCTGGGGGAGGGGCAGAGAGCGACAACATGAGCTGGGCTGGGGCAGAGAGTGACAACATGAGCTGGGGGAGGGGCAGAGAGTGACAACATGAGCTGGGGGAGGGGCAGAGTCTGACAGCATGAGCTGGGGTGTAGCAGAGAGTGACAACATGAGCTGGGGAGGGGCAGAGAGTGACAACATGAGCTGGGGGATGGGCAGAGAGTGACAACATGAGCTGGAGGATGGACAGAGAATGACAATGAGCTGGGGTGGGGCAGAGAGTGACAACATGACCTGGGGGAGGGCAGAGAGTGACAGCGTGACCTAGGGGAGGGGCCGAGAGTGACAGCATGAGCTGGGGGAGGGGCAGAAAGTGACAGCATGAGCTGGGGGAGGGGCAGAGAGGGACAACATGAGCTGGGGAGGGGCAGAGAGTGACAACATGAGCTGGGGGAGGGGCAGAGAGTGACAACATGAGCTGGGGAGGGGCAGAGAGTGACAACATGTGCTGGGGGGCGGGTCAGAGATTGAGAACAGGAGCTGGGGTGGGGCAGAGGTGACAACATGGGCTGGGGGAGGGGCAGAGAGTGACAACATGAGCTAGGGGAGGGGCAGAGAGTGACAACATGAGCTGGGGGAGGGGCAGTGAGTGACAACATGAGCTGGGGGAGGGGCAGAGAGTGACAACATGAGCTGGGGGAGGGGCAGAGAGTGGCAACATGAGCTGTGGGAGGGGCAGAGAGTGACAACATGAGCTGGGGGAGGGGCAGAGAGTGACAGCATGACCTGGGGGAGGGGCAGAGAGTGACAGCATGACCTGGGGGAGGGGCAGAGAGTGACAACATGAGCTGGGGGAGGGGCAGAGAGTGACAGCATGAGCTGGGGTAGGGGCAGAGAGTGACAACATGAGCTGGGGAGGGGCAGAGAGTGACAACATGAGCTGGGGGAGGGGCAGAGAGTGACAACATGAGCTGGGGAGTGGCAGAGAGTGACAACATGAGCTGGGGGAGGGGCAGAGAATGACAACATGAGCTGGGGTGGGGCAGAGAGTGACAACATGACCTGGGGGAGGGGAAGAGAGTGACAGCATGACCTGGGGGAGGGGCAGAGAGTGACAACATCAGCTGGGGGAGGGGCAGAGAGTGACAGCATGAGCTGGGGGAGGGGCAGAGAGTGACAACATGAGCTGGGGAGGGGCAGAGAGTGACAACATGAGCTGGGGTGGGGCAGAGAGTGACAACATGAGCTGGGGGAGGGGCAGAGAGTGACAACTTGAGCTGGGGGAGGGGCAGAGAGTGACAGCATGAGCTAGGGGAGAGGCAGAGAGTGACAGCTTGAGCTGGGGGAGGGGCAGAGAGTGACAACATGAGCTGGGGGAGGGGCAGAGAGTGACAACATGAGCTGGGGTGGGGCAGAGAGTGACAACATGAGCTCGGGGAGGGGCAGAGAGTGACAACATGAGCTGTGGGATGGGCAGAGTGTGACAACATGAGCTGAGGGAGGGGCAGAGAGTGACAGCATGAGCTAGGGGAGGGGCAGAGAGTGACAACATGAGCTGGTGAGGGGCACAGATTGACAACATGAGCTGGGGGAGGGGCAGAGAGTGACAACATGAGCTGGGGAGGGGCAGAGAGTGACACCATGACCTGGGGGAGGGGCAGAGAATGACAACATGAGCTGCGGTGGGGCAGAGTGACAACATTAGTTGGGGGAGGGGAAGAGAGTGACAGCATGACCTGGGGGAGGGGCAGAGAGTGACAACATGAGCTAGGGGAGGGGCAGAGAGTGACAACATGAGCTGGGGGAGGGGCAGAGAGTGACAACATGAGCTGGGGGAGGGGCAGAGAGTGGCAACATGAGCTGTGGGAGGGGCAGAGAGTGACAACATGAGCTGGGGGAGGGGCAGTGAGTGACAACATGAGCTGGGGGAGGGGCAGAGAGTGACAACATGAGCTGTTGGAGGGGCAGAGAGTGGCAACATGAGCTGTGGGAGGGGCAGAGAGTGACAACATGAGCTGGGGTGGGGGCAGAGAGTGACAGCATGACCTGGGGGAGGGGCAGAGAGTGACAGCATGAGCTGGGGGAGGGGCAGAGTGTGACAACATAAGCTGGGGGAGGGGCAGAGAGTGACAACATGAGCTGGGGGAGGGGCAGAGAGTGACAGCATGACCTGGGGGAGGGGTCCAGAGTGACAGCATGAGCTAGCGGAGGGGCAGAGAGTGACAACATGAGCTGGGGGAGGGGCAGAGAGTGACAGCATGACCTGGGGGAGGGGCAGAGAGTGACAACATGAGCTGGGGAGGGGCAGAGAGTGACAACATGAGCTGGGGGAGGGGCAGAGAGTGACAACATGAGCTGGGTAGGGGCAGAGAGTGACAACATGAGCTGGGGGAGGGGCAGAGAATGACAACATGAGATGGGGTGGGGCAGAGAGTGACAACATGACCTGGGGGAGGGGAAGAGAGTGACAGCATGACCTGGGGGAGGGGCAGAGAGTGACAACATCAGCTGGGGGAGGGGCAGAGAGTGACAGCATGAGCTGGGGGAGGGGCAGAGAGTGACAACATGAGCTGGGGAGGGGCAGAGAGTGACAACATGAGCTGGGGTGGGGCAGAGAGTGACAACATGAGCTGGGGGAGGGGCAGAGAGTGACAGCATGAGCTAGGGGAGAGGCAGAGAGTGACAGCTTGAGCTGGGGGAGGGGCAGAGAGTGACAACATGAGCTGGGGGAGGGGCAGAGAGTGACAACATGAGCTGGGGTGGGGCAGAGAGTGACAACATGAGCTCGGGGAGGGGCAGAGAGTGACAACATGAGCTGTGGGAGAGGCAGAGTGTGACAACATGAGCTGAGGGAGGGGCAGAGAGTGACAGCATGAGCTAGGGGAGGGGCAGAGAGTGACAACATGAGCTGGGGAGGGGCACAGATTGACAACATGAGCTGGGGGAGGGGCAGAGAGTGACAACATGAGCTGGGGAGGGGCAGAGAGTGACACCATGACCTGGGGGAGGGGCAGAGAGTGACAGCATGAGCTGGGGTGGAGCAGAGTGACAACATTAGTTGGGGGAGGGGAAGAGAGTGACAGCATGACCTGGGGGAGGGGCAGAGAGTGACAACATGAGCTGGGGGAGGGGCAGAGAGTGACAGCATGAGCTGGGGTAGGGGCAGAGAGTGACAACATTAGCTGGGGTGGAGCAGAGAGTGGCAGCATGAGCTGAGGGAGGGGCAGAGATGACAACATGAGCTGGGGGCGGGGCAGAGAGTGACAGCATGAGCTAGGGGAGGGGCAGAGAGTGACAACATGAGCTGTGGGAGGGGCAGAGAGTGACAACATGAGCTGGGGGAGGGGCCGAGAGTGACAGCATGAGCTAGGGGAGGGGCAGAGAGTGACAGCATGAGCTGGGGGAGAGGCAGAGAGTGACAACATGAGCTGGGGGAGGGGCAGAGAGTGACAACATGAGCTAGGGTGGGGCATAGAGTGACAACATGAGCTAGGGGTGGGGCAGAGAGTGACAACATGAGCTGAGGGAGGGGCAGAGAGTGACAACATGAGCTGAGGGAGGGGCAGAGAGTGACAACATGAGCTGGGGGAGGGGCAGAGAGTGACCACATGAGCTGAGGTAGGGGCAGAGAGAGACAACATGAGCTAGGGGAGGGGGAGAGAGTGATAACATGAGCTAGGGGAGCAGCAGAGAGTGACAACATGAGCTGAGGGAGGGGCAGAGAATGACAACATGAGCTGGGGAGGGGCAGAGAGCGACAACATGAGCTGGGCTAGGGCAGAGAGTGACAACATGAGCTGGGGGAGGGGCAGAGAGTGACAACATAAGCTGGGGGAGGGGCAGAGTGTGACAGCATGAGCTGGGGTGTGGCAGAGAGTGATAACATGAGCTGGGGGAGGGGCAGAGAGTGACAACATGAGCTGGGCTGGGGCAGAGAGTGACAACATGAGCTGGGGGAGGGGCAGAGAGTGACAGCATGAGCTGGGGGAGGGGCAGAGAGTGACAACATGAGCTGGGGGAGGGGCACAGAGTGACAACATGAGCTGGGGTGGGGCAGTGAGTGACAACATGAGCTAGGGGAGGGGCAGAGAGTGACAACATGAGATGAGGGAGGGGCAGAGAGTGACAACATGAGCTGAGGGAGGGGCAGAGAGTGACAGCATGACCTGGGGGAGGGGCAGAGAGTGACAACATGAGCTGAGGGAGGGGCAGAGAGTGACAACATGAGCTAGGGGAGGGGCAGAGAGTGACAGCATGAGCTGAGGGAGGGTCAGAGAGTGACAACACGAGCTGAGGGAGGGGCAGAGAGTGACAACATGAGCTAGGGGAGGGGCAGAGAGTGACAACATGAGCTGAGGGAGGGGCAGAGAGTGACAACATGAGCTGGGGAGGGGCAGAGAGCGACAACATGAGCTGGGCTGGGGCAGAGAGTGAAAACATGAGCTGGGGGAGGGGCAGAGAGTGACAACATAAGCTGGGGGAGGGGCAGAGAGTGACAACATGAGCTGGGGTGGGGCAGAGCGTGGCAGCATGAGCTGAGGGAGGGGCAGAGAGTGACAACATGAGCTGGGGGAGGGGCAGAGAGTGACAGCATGAGCTAGGGGAGGGGCAGAGAGTGACAACATGAGCTGTGGGAGGGGCAGAGAGTGACAACATGAGCTGGGGGAGGGGCCGAGAGTGACAGCATGAGCTAGGGGAGGGGCAGAGAGTGACAGCATGAGCTGGGGCAGGGGCAGAGAGTGACAACATGAGCTGGGGGAGGGGCAGAGAGTGACAACATGAGCTGGGGTGGGGCACAGAGTGACAACATGAGCTAGGGGTGGGGCAGAGAGTGACAACATGAGCTGAGGGAGGGGCAGAGAGTAACAACATGAGCTGAGGGAGGGGCAGAGAGTGACAACATGACCTGGGGGAGGGGCAGAGAGTGACCACATGAGCTGAGGGAGGGGCAGAGAGTGACAACATGACCTGGGGGAGGAGCAGAGAGTGACCACATGAGCTGAGGGAGGGGCAGAGAGTGACAGCATGAGCTGGGGCAGGGGCAGAGAGTGACAGCATGACCTGGGGGAGGGGCAGAGAGTGACAGCATGACCTTGGGGAGGGGCAGAGAGTGACAACATGAGCTGGGGGAGGGGCAAGGAGTGACACCATGACCTGGGGGAGGGGCAGACAATGACAACATGAGCTGGGGTGGGGCAGAGAGTGACAACATTAGTTGGGGGAGGGGCAGAGAGTGACAGCATGACCTGGGGGAGGGGCAGAGAGTGACAACATGAGCTGGGGGAGGGGCAGAGAGTGACAGCATGACCTGGGGGAGGGGCCGAGAGTGACAGCATGAGCTAGGGGAGGGGCAGAGAGTGACAACATGAGCTGGGGGAGGGGCAGAGAGTAACAGCATGACCTGGGGGAGGGGCAGAGAGTGACATCATGACCTGGGGGAGGGGCAGAGAGTGACAACATGAGCTGGGGGAGGGGCAGAGAGTGACAGCATGAGCTGGGGGAGGGGCAGAGAGTGACAACATGAGCTGGGGAGGGGCACAGATTGACAACATGAGCTGGGGGAGGGGCAGAGAGTGACAACATGAGCTGGGGAGGGGCAGAGAGTGACACCATGACCTGGGGGAGGGGCAGAGAATGACAACATGAGCTGCGGTGGGGCAGAGTGACAACATTAGTTGGGGGAGGGGAAGAGAGTGACAGCATGATCTGGGGGAGGGGCAGAGAGTGACAACATGAGCTGGGGGAGGGGCAGAGAGTGACAGCATGAGCTGGGGTAGGGGCAGAGAGTGACAACATGAGCTGGGGTGGGGCAGAGAGTGACAACATTAGCTGGGGTGGAGCAGAGAGTGGCAGCATGAGCTGAGGGAGGGGCAGAGAGTGACAACATGAGCTGGGGGCGGGGCAGAGAGTGACAGCATGAGCTAGGGGAGGGGCAGAGAGTGACAACATGAGCTGTGGGAGGGGCAGAGAGTGACAACATGAGCTGGGGGCGGGGCCGACAGTGACAGCATGAGCTAGGGGAGGGGCAGAGAGTGACAGCATGAGCTGGGGGAGGGGCAGAGAGTGACAACATGAGCTGGGGGAGGGGCAGAGAGTGACAACATGAGCTGGGGTGGGGCATAGAGTGACAACATGAGCTAGGGGTGGGGCAGAGAGTGACAACATGAGCTGAGGGAGGGGCAGAGAGTGACAACATGAGCTGAGGGAGGGGCAGAGAGTGACAACATGACCTGGGGGAGGGGCAGAGAGTGACCATATGAGCTGAGGGAGGGGCAGAGAGTGACAACATGAGCTAGGGGAGGGGGAGAGAGTGATAACATGAGCTAGGGGAGCGGCAGAGAGTGACAACATGAGCTGAGGGAGGGGCAGAGAGTGACAACATGAGCTGGGGGAGGGGCAGAGAGCGACAACATGAGCTGCGCTGGGGCAGAGAGTGACAACATGAGCTGGGGGAGGGGCAGAGAGTGACAACATAAGCTGGGGGAGGGGCAGAGAGTGACAGCATGAGCTGGGGTGTGGCAGAGAGTGACAACATGAGCTGGGGGAGGGGCAGAGAGTGACAACATGAGCTGGGCTGGGGCAGAGAGTGACAACATGAGCTGGGGGAGGGGCAGAGAGTGACAACATGAGCTGGGGGAGGGGCAGAGAGTGACAACATGAGCTGGGCTGGGGCACAGAGCGACAACATGAGCTGGGGGTGGGGCAGAGAGTGACAACATGAGCTGGGGGAGGGGCAGACACTGACAACATGAGCTGGGGGAGGGGCAGAGAGTGACAGCATGAGCTGGGGTTGGGCAGAGAGTGACAACATGAGCTGGGGGAGGGGCAGAGAATGACAATGAGCTGGGGTGGGGCACAGCGTGACAACATGACCTGGGGGAGGGGCAGAGAGTGACAGCATGACCAGGGGGAGGGGCAGAGAGTGACAACATGAGCTGGGGGAGGGGCAGAGAGTGACAGCATGAGCTGGGGGAGAGGCAGAGAGTGACAGCATGACCTGGGGTGGGGCAGAGAGTGACAACATGAGCTGGGGGAGGGGCAGAGAGTGACAGCATGAGCTAGGGGAGGGGCAGAGAGTGACAACATGAGGTGGGGGAGTGGCAGAGAGTGACAACATGAGCTGAGGGAGGGGCAGAGAGTGACATCATGACCTGGGGGAGGGGCAGAGAGTGACAACATGAGCTGGGGGAGGGGCAGAGAGTGGCAGCATGAGCTGGGGGAGGGGCAGAGAGTGACAGCATGAGCTGGGGGAGGTGCAGAGAGTGACAACATGAGCTGGGGGAGGGGCAGAGAGTGACAGAATGACCTGGGGGAGGGGCACAGAGTGACAACATGAGCTGGGGTCGGGCAGAGAGTGACAACATGAGCTGTGGGAGGGGCAGAGAGTGACAACATGAGCTGAGGGAGGGGCAGAGAGTGACAACATGAGCTAGGGGAGGGGCAGAGAGTGACAACATGAGCTGGGGGAGGGGCAGAGAGTGACACATGACCTGGGGGAGGGGCAGAGAGTGACAACATGAGCTGAGGGAGGGGCAGAGAGTGACAACATGAGCTAGGGGAGGGGCAGAGAGTGCCAACATGAGCTGAGGGAGGGGCAGAGAGTGACAACATGAGCTGAGGGCGGGGCAGAGAGTGACAACATGAGCTGGGGGAGGGGCAGAGAGTGACAACATGAGCTGGGCTGAGGCAGAGAGTGACAACATGAGCTGGGGGAGGGGCAGAGAGTGACAACATGAGCTGGGCTGGGGCAGAGAGTGACAACATGAGCTGGGGGAGGGGCAGAAAGTGACAACATGAGCTGGGGGAGGGGCAGACAGTGACAACATGAGCTGGGGGAGGGGCAGAGAGTGACAGCATGAGCTGGGGTGGGGCAGAGAGTGACAGCATGTGCTGGGGGAGGGGCAGAGAATGACAACATGAGCTGGGGTGGGGCAGAGAGTGACAACATGACCTGGGGGAGGGGCAGAGAGTGACAGCATGACCTGGGGGAGGGGCAGAGAGTGACAACATGAGCTGGGGGAGGGGCAGAGAGTGACAGCATGAGCTGGGGGAGGGGCAGAGATTGACAGCATGACCTGGGGGAGGGGCAGAGAGTGACAACATGAGCTGGGGGAGGGGCAGAGAGTGACAACATGAGCTGGGGTGGGGCAGAGAGTGACAACATGAGCTGGGGAGGGGCAGAGAGTGACAACATGAGCTGGGGGAGGGGCAGAGAGTGATAACATGAGCTGGGGGAGGGGCAGAGAATGACAACATGAGCTGGGGGTGGGGCAGAGAGTGACAGCATGAGCTGGGGGAGGGGCAGACAGTGACAACATGAGCTGGGGGAGGGGCAGAGAGTGACAGCTTGATCTGGGGTGGGGCAGAGAGTGACAACATGAGCTGGGGGAGGGGCAGAGAGTGACAGCATGAGCTGGGGGAGGGGCAGAGTGACAACATGAGCTGGGGGAGGGGCAGAGAGTGACAACATGAGCTGGGGGAGGGGCAGAGAGTGACAACATGAGCTGGGGGAGGGGCAGAGAGTGACAACATGAGCTGGGGGAGGGGCAGAGAGTGGCAGCATGACCTGGGGGAGGGGCAGAGAGTGACAGCATGACCTGGGGGAGGGGCAGAGAGTGACAGCATGACCTGGGGGCGGGGCAGAGAGTGGCAACATGAGCTGGGGGAGGGGCAGAGAGTGACAACATGAGCTGGGGGAGGGGCAGAGAGTGACAACATGACCTGGGGGAGGGGCAGAGAGTGGCAGCATGACCTGGGGGAGGGGCAGAGAGTGACAGCATGACCTGGGGGAGGGGCAGAGAGTGACAGCATGACCTGGGGGAGGGGCAGAGAGTGACAACATGAGCTGGGGGAGGGGCAGAGAGTGACAACATGAGCTGGGGGAGGGGCAGAGAGTGACAACATGAGCTGGGGGAGGGGCAGAGAGTGGCAACATGAGCTGGGGGAGGGGCAGAGAGTGACAACATGAGCTGGGGGATGGGCAGAGAGTGACAGCATGAGCTGGGGGAGGGGCAGAGAGTGACAGCATGAGCTGGGGGAGGGGCAGAGAGCGACAACATGAGCTGGGGGAGGGGCAGAGAGTGACAGCATGAACAGCATCTAACATCCTTCAGGAAGGAAATCTGCCGTCCTTACTAAATTTGGCCTATATGTGACTCCAGTCCCACACCAACGTGGTTGACTCTTAACTGCCCTCTGTAGTGACCTAGCGAGCCACTCAGTTGTGTCAGGGCAAATAGGAATGTGCAAATAATGCCGGCCTTGCCAGTGATGCCCACAACCCGAGAATGAATTAAAAAACAAAACATGAACAGGAATGGGCAAAGGCATTGTTTATAACTAAACGGACTCCTCTCTCGCGATGCTGGTTCGACGATGACGTTTGTGGTTCCTGAGACCTGGGCTTCCTTCCCTAGAGTTTGCAGCTGATGGATGAAGATCTGAAGATCTCCAGTCCCTTTCTCTCCTCGGCAGACTCCTCTTCACTACACTATCTAAACAGATTTGGATTCAATTCCAGTTCATGTCTCTCCACACCGGGTGACCTGAACAACAAGGGGTGTGAGTTGCCGTTTAATTTTGAACAGGGGCTGATCTTCTCTGATATCCAAGATTTCAGGCTTTTGGAATTTAAGCTGTTTTTGTGTCTTTTTGGTAGGAATAAGTTTGTGGAATTCGACATGAAGCCTGTCTGTAAGAGATGCTATGAGAAGTTCCCCTTGGAACTGAAGAAGCGACTGAAGAAACTGTCTGAGAAGAGTGGTCGGAAGTGAGGCCGACGACAGAGCAGTCCATTGGTCCTGCTCCCATCTATTCATCCTGGTTCCTTCTGCACTCCAATGACAACAGTCCACGGTGCCCATATCACACTCAATACACTCTGGAAAGCAATGGACAATGTGGGAGACAGATGTGGATGTTTCATTGAAACAAACATCTTATAATCATTGTAATATATATTGAGTGGGGGGGTGGGGGTTGAGAGAGTTAACAGTTTAGATAATGCCTTTCTAACGATGGGATCCAGGTTTGAGTCTAATTCAGACTCATGGGAAAAATCCTACTTCTATCTGCCAATGGTAAGAATCGAAATTAAAATCTGGTCAGTGTCAACCCAATTTGTAATGGCGCAGTCCCAGAGCACAAGATTAACTCAGCGCTTTTGTCAGACCTGAACCGTTCACCCAACCTTCCTCTCCACCGATAACCCGACCTCTCTCCATCGATAACCCAACCTCTCTCTCCACCAATAACCCAACCTCTCTCTCCACCGGTAACCTGACCACTCTCTCCACCGATAACCCGACGTCTCTCCACCGATAACACGACCTCTCCACCGATAACCCGACGTCTCTCCATCAATAACACGACCTCTCCACCGATAACCTGACCTCTCTCTCCACCGATAACCCAACCTCTCCACCGATAACCCAACCTCTCCACCGATAACCCGACCTCTCTCCACCGATAACCCGACCTCTCCACCGATAACCCGACCTC
Source organism: Somniosus microcephalus (assembly GCF_052327205.1). Taxonomy (NCBI): domain Eukaryota; kingdom Metazoa; phylum Chordata; class Chondrichthyes; order Squaliformes; family Somniosidae; genus Somniosus; species Somniosus microcephalus. Next base: position 22,956 of record NW_028226734.1, read on the forward strand.
TCTCCACCGATAACCCGACCTCTCCACCGATAACCCGACCTCTCCGCCGATAACCCGACCTCTCCACCGATAACCCGACCTCTCTCCACCGATAACCCGACCTCTCCACCGATAACCCGACCTCTCCGCCGATAACCCGACCTCTCCGCCGATAACCCGACCTCTCCGCCGATAACCCGACCTCTCCGCCGATAACCCGACCTCTCCGCCGATAACCCGACCTCTCCCTCCACCGATAACCCGACCTCTCTCTCCACCGATAACCCGACCTCTTTCTCCACCGATAACCCAACCTCTTTCTCCACCGATAACCCAACCTCTCTCTCCACCGATAACCCGAACTCTCCACCGATACCCTGACCTCTCTCTCCTCTGATAACCCGAACTCTCCACCGATAACCCGACCTCTCCACCGATAACCCGACTTCTCCACCGATAACCCGACCTCTCCTCCGATAACTCGACCTCTCCACCGATAACCCGACCTCTCCACCGATAACCAGACCTCTCCCTCCACCGATAACCCGACCTCTCTCTGCTCCGATAACCCGACCTCTCCGCCGATAACCCGACCTCTCCGCCGATAACCCGACCTCTCCGCCGATAACCTGACCTCTCCGCCGATAACCCGACCTCTCCCTCCACCGATAACCCGACCTCTCTCTCCACCGATAACCCGACCTCTTTCTCCACCGATAACCCAACCTCTTTCTCCACCGATAACCCAACCTCTCTCTCCACCGATAACCCGAACTCTCCACCGATACCCTGACCTCTCTCTCCTCCGATAACCCGAACTCTCCACCGATAACCCGACCTCTCCACCGATAACCCGACTTCTCCACCGATAACCCGACCTCTCCTCCGATAACTCGACCTCTCCACCGATAACCCGACCTCTCCACCGATAACCAGACCTCTCCCTCCACCGATAACCCGACCTCTCTCTGCTCCGATAACCCGACCTCTCCACCGATACCCCGACCTCTCCACCGATAACCTGACCTCTCCACCGATAACCCGAACACTCCTCCGATAACCCGACGTCTCCACCGGTAACCCAACCTCTCTCTCCACCGATAACCCGACCTCTTTCTCCACCGATAACCCGACCTCTCTCTCCACCGATAACCCGACCTCCCTCTCCACCGATAACCCGACCTCTCTCTCCACCGATAACCCGACCTCCCTCTCCACCGATAACCCAATCTCTTTCTCCACCGATAACCCGACCTCTCCACCGATAACCCGACCTCTCTCTCCACCGATAACCCGATCTCCCTCTCCACCGATAACCCGACCTCCCTCTCCACCGATAACCCGACCTCTCTCTCCACCGATAACCCGACCTCCCTCTCCACCGATAACCCGATCTCTTTCTCCACCGATAACCCGACCTCTTTCTCCACCGATAACCCGACCTCTCCACCGATAACCCGACCTCTTTCTCCACCGATAACCCGACCTCTCTCTCCACCGATAACCCGACCTCTCCACCGATAACCCGACCTCTCCACCGATAACCCGACCTCTCCACCGATAACCCGACCTCTCTCTCCACCGATAACCCGACCTCCCTCTCCACCGACAACCCGACCTCTCTCTCCATCGATAACCCGACCTCTCCACCGATAACCCGACCTCTCCACCGATAACCCGACCTCTCCACCGATAACCCGACCTCTCCACCGATAACCCGACCTCTCCACCGATTATCCGACCTCTCTCCACCTGCTTTCTCCCCATATCCCTTGATCCCTTTAGCCTTAAGAAATATATCTAACTCCTTCTTGAATATATTTAATGAATTGGCCTCAACTGCCTTCTGTGGTAGAGAATTCCACAGGTTCACCACTCTCTGGGTGAAGAAATTCCTCCTCATCTCTGTCCTAAATGGCTTACCCCTTATCCTTAGACTGTGACCCCTGGTTCTGGACTCCCCGCCATCGGGAACATCCTTCCTGCATCTAGTCTGTCTAGTCCTGATAGAATTTTATAAGTTTCAATGAGATCCCCTCTCATTCTTCTAAACTCTAGCAAATATAAGCCTAATCGACCCAATCTCTCTTCCTACGTCATTCCTGCCATCCCAGGTATCAGCCTGGTGAATCTTCTCTCCACTCCCTCCATGGCAAGAACATCCTTCCTCAGATAAGGCGACCAAAACTGCACACAATACTCAAGGTGTGGTCTCACCAAGGTTCTGTACAACTGCAGCAAGGCATCCTTGCTCCTGTACTCGAATCCTCTCGCTATGAAGGCCAGCATACCATTTGCCTTCTTAAACGCCTGCTGCACCTGCATGCTTACCTTGAGCGACTGGTGCACAAGGACACCCAGGTCTCGTTGCACTTCACATTTTCCCAATCTATTGCCATTCAGTTAATAATCTGCCTTCCTGTTTTTGCCACCAAAGTGGATAACTTCGCATTTATCCACCTTATACTGCATCTGCCATGCATCTGCCCAATCGCCCAATCTGTCCAAATCGTACGGGAGTTTCTCTACATCCCCCTCACAGCACACACACCTCCGATAATCCGACCTCTCTCTCCTCCGATCACCCGACCTCTCTCTCCACCGATCACCCGACCTCTCCACCGATCACCCGACCTCTCCCTCCACCGATCACCCAACCTCTCCCTCCACCGATCACCCGACCTCTGCACCGATCATCTGACCTCTCCACCGATCATCTGACCTCTCCACCGATCACCCGACCTCTCCACCGATCACCCGACCTCTCCACCGATCACTCGACCTCTCCCCGATCACCCGACCTGTCCACCGATCACCCGACCTCCCCACCGATAACCCGACCTCTCCCTCCACCGATAACCTGACCTCTCTCCACCGATACCCCGACCTCCCCACCGATCACCCGACCTCTCCACCGATCACCCGACCTCTCCACCGATAACCCGACCTCTCCCTCCACCGATAACCTGACCTCTCTCCACCGATACCCCGACCTCTCCACCGACAACATGACCTTTCTCTCCACCGATACCCTGACCTCTCCAACGATAACCCGAACTCTCTCTCTGCACCGATAACCGACTTCTCTCTCCACCAATAACCTGACCTCTCCACCGATCACCCGACCTCTCCACCGATCACCCGACCTCCCCACCGATCACCCGACCTCTCCACCGATAACCCGACCTCTCCACCGATAACCCGACCTGTCCACCGATAACCTGACCTCTCCACCGATAACCCGACCTCTCCACCGATACCCTGACCTCTCCACCGATAACCCGAACTCTCTCTCTGCACCGATAACCGACCTCTCTCTCCACCGATAAGCTGACCTCTCCACCGATAACCCGACTTCTCCACCGATACCCCGACCTCTCCACCGATAACCCGACCTTTCTCTCCACCGATAACCGGACCTTTCAACTGATATCCCGACCTCTCCTCCGATAACCCGACCTCTCCTCCGATAACCCGACCTCTCCTCCGATAACCCGACCTCTCTCCTCCGATAACCTGACCTCTCTCCTCCGATAACCTGACCTCTCCACCGATAACCCGACCACTCTCTCCACCGATAACCCGACCTCTCCACCGATAACCCGACCTCTCCACCGATAACCTGACCTCTCTCTCCTCCGATAACCCAACCTCTCCACCGATACCCCGACCTCTCTCTCCTCCGATAACCCGAAATCTCCACCGATACCCTGACCTCTCCACCGATAACCCGACCTCTCCACTGATAACCCAACCTCTCTCTCTCCACCGATACCCCGACCTCTCCACCGACAACACGACCTTTCTCTCCACCGATACCCTGACCTCTCCAACGATAACCCGACCTCTCCACCGATACCCCGACCTCTCAACCGATAACCCGACCTCTCCACCGATA
>NW_028226736.1:0-26701 GCF_052327205.1 Somniosus microcephalus
GAATTCAGTGGCAACACGGAGCGATCCCGAGCCCAGCCAGCCCTTCAACACCACCCTCTCACCCTGGGGTTTACAATCTGAGGGGGCCGCTCAGCCCATCTACCTACCTGCCTGCCCTCCGCGGCTATGTTGGTGCCCTGGTGTACCTGGAGATGGAGCACGCGGTCTCCACTGGCACCCTTGAAGCTTTTCGCGAGCGGTGGGCACCGCAGCGACTGGAGAGCTTCATCACATCTTAATTTAATTTGTTAAGTTTCATTTAAATTGATGCAATTTACACTTTAGCGTTGGTGCCTCTTTAACAGGGACACCCGCAAACTCTTCCATCAACACCTGAAATTAGCACTAAAGGGTTTCCCACTCTGCCCATCCGGGCCCAACAACCCATTCCCTGTTATTGTTGGGAGAGAATCGCAGCAAAATCCCAGCACCGCGGGGACGGGAAAGCAGGATTGGGGGGCGAGGAGATCCTGGGAAAGAAGCAGTTGGAGCTTCAGATCGCGGGAGAGTCTGGATGGGGATCTGGATCGGGAAGGGGATCGGGAAGGGGTCTGGTCGCCCAGCTCTGGTTCAAGGGGTGAATTGCAGACATTGTGGAAGTGCTGCCGAATGCTGGAGCAGAGCGGAGTCCGGCACAGTTCCAGGAACATCCTCCTGCAGAGGCTCCAGCTCAGCAGCTGCCGCCCGGGTCGGAGCTCTGAGCTTGGCGGGTTTGCGGGTAAACCCTGAGACTTGGGGCAGTGGGACTGATGCTCACCTTCCTCCTCCTCCGGCTCGGCTCCGGGCTCCGGACCCTGCGATTAAGTCTCGCTGCCAGCGGTCGACGTGAACGGAGTTTGGGTCGCTTCAGTCCGGCTCTCACGGGGAGGAGTTCACACAGGCAGCAGCAGATTGGCAGCGATTGCCGGCGATGGGGCTGGAGAAAGGGAAACATTCAGATTGGTGCAGCACCTCCCGCACCCAACTCAACAGCCAAAACCTCGTCCCTCAGTCACAGAAATTACTTCAAAGGCTCTCAGCTCGAGAGAAGCCCTGTTAATGTGTGTGTGCACCGTGTGTGTGTGCACCGTGTCCCTGTGTGTGAGCGCGCACCGTGTCCGAGTGTGAGCGCACACCGTGTCCCTGTGTGAGCGCGCACCGTGTCCGAGTGTGAGCGCGCACCGTGTCCGAGTGTGAGCGCGCACCGTGTCCGAGTGTGAGCGCGCACCGTGTCCGAGTGTGAGCGCGCACCGTGTCAGAGTGTGAGCGCGCACCGTGTCCGAGTGCGCACCGTGTCCGAGTGTGAGCGCGCACCGTGTCCGAGTGCGCACCGTGTCCGAGTGTGAGCGCGCACCGTGTCCGAGTGTGCACCGTGTGTGAGTGCGCACCGTGTCCCTGTGTGTGTGTGCACCGTGTCCGAGTGTGTGTGTGCACCGTGTCCGAGTGTGAGTGTGCACCGTGTCCCTGTGTGTGTGTGTGTGCGCCGTGTCCCTGTGTGTGAGTGCGCGCCGTGTCCCTGTGTGTGAGTGCGCGCCGTGTCCCTGTGTGAGTGCGCGCCGTGTCCCTGTGTGAGTGCGCGCCGTGTCCCTGTGAGTGCGCGCCGTGTCCGTGTGAGTGCGCGCCGTGTCCCTGTGTGAGTGCGCGCCGTGTCCCTGTGAGTGCGCGCCGTGTCCCTGTGTGTGTGCGCGCCGTGTCCCTGTGTGAGTGCAGTGAGTGCGCACCGTGTCCCTGTGTGAGTGCAGTGAGTGCGCACCGTGTCCCTGTGTGAGTGCGCACCGTGTCCCTGTGTGAGTGCGCACCGTGTCCCTGTGAGTGCAGTGAGTGCGCACCGTGTCCCTGTGTGAGTGCAGTGAGTGCGCACCGTGTCCCTGTGTGAGTGCGCACCGTGTCCCTGTGAGTGCAGTGAGTGCGCACCGTGTCCCTGTGTGAGTGCAGTGAGTGCGCACCGTGTCCCTGTGTGAGTGCGCACCGTGTCCCTGTGTGAGTGCGCACCGTGTGAGTGCGCACCGTGTCCCTGTGTGAGTGCGCACCGTGTGAGTGCGCACCGTGTCCCTGCGTGAGTGCGCACCGTGTCCCTGCGTGAGTGCGCACCGTGTGAGTGCGCACCGTGTGAGTGCGCACCGTGTCCCTGCGTGAGTGCGCACCGTGTCCCTGTGTGAGTGCAGTGAGTGCGCACCGTGTCCCTGTGTGAGTGCGCACCGTGTCCCTGTGTGAGTGCGCACCGTGTGAGTGCGCACCGTGTCCCTGTGTGAGTGCGCACCGTGTGAGTGCGCACCGTGTCCCTGCGTGAGTGCGCACCGTGTGAGTGCGCACCGTGTCCCTGCGTGAGTGCGCACCGTGTCCCTGCGTGAGTGCGCACCGTGTGAGTGCGCACCGTGTGAGTGCGCACCGTGTCCCTGCGTGAGTGCGCACCGTGTCCCTGCGTGAGTGCGCACCGTGTGAGTGCGCACCGTGTCCCTGCGTGAGTGCGCACCGTGTCCCTGTGTGTGTGCAGGTACAGAATGCAATTAGGAAAGCAAATGGCATGTTGGCCTTTATTACAAGAGGATTTGAGTATAAGAGTAAAGACGTCTTACTGCAATTATATAGGGCCCTGGTGAGACCACACCTGGAGTATTGTGTACAGTTTTGGTCTCCTTACCTAAGGAAGGATAAACTTACCACAGAGGGAGTGCAACGAAGGTTCACCAGACTGGTTCCTGGGATGGGGGGATTGTCCTATGAGGAGAGATTGAGTAGACTGGGCTTATATTTTCTAGAGTTTAGAAGAATGAGAGGGGATCTCATTGAAACATACAAAATTCTAACAGGACTAGACAGACTAGATGCAGGAAGGATGTTCCCGATAGCGGGGGAGTCCAGAACCAGGGGTCACAGTCTAAGGATAAGGGGTAAGCCATTCAGGACTGAGATGAGGAGGAATTTCTTCACCCAGAGAGTGGTGAACCTGTGGAATTCTCTACCACAGAGGGCGGTGGAGGCCAGTTCATTAAATATATTCAAGAAGGAGTTAGATATATTTCTTAAGGCTAAAGGGATCAAGGGATATGGGGAGAAATCAGGGACAGGGTACTGAATTTGGATGATCAGCCATGATCTCATTAAATGGCGGAACAGGCTCGAGGGGCTGAATGGCCTACTCCTGCTCCTATTTCTTACGTTCAAGAACATAAGATTTAGGAGCAGGAGTCGGCCATACGGCCCCTCAAGCCTGCTCCGCCATTTAGTAAGATCATGGCTGATCATCCACATCAACTCCAATTTCCCGCCCAATCTCCATATTCCTCGATTCCCCTGGAGTCCAAAAATCTATCGATCTCATCCTTGAATACACTCAAAGACTCAGCATTCACAGCCCTCTGGGGCAGAGAATTCCAAAGATTCACAACCCCGAGTGAAGAAATTCCTCCTCATCTCAGTCTTAAATGGCCGACCCCTTATCCCGAGACTATGCCCCCTAGTTCTAGACACTCCAGCCAGGGGAAACAACCACAGCATTTACCCTGTCAATTCACTTCAGAATCTTGTATGGGCCTCATATTGTGGCGAGCCGCTCTGCCCCAGGCCGGTGATCGGGGACATTCACACGCTCACTCACACACTGTCTACACTGGGCTCCCTGGGCCTGATATTGTGGCGAGTGTTCTTATGTGAGTGAGTGTGCACCATGTGTGAGTGAGTGTGCAGTGTGCACCGTGTCCGTGTGTGCGAGTGTTAAAATGTGCCAGTGTTTATGTTCCACACGAGCCTCCTCTCACCCCATCAGCACAATCTTCTGTTCCTTCCTCCCGCGTGTGTTTATCCAGCTTCCCCTTAAATGCCTCTATACTATTCGTCTCAACCACTCCCTGTGGTAGCGAGTTCCACATTCTCACCACTCTCTGGGTAAAGAAGTTTCTCCTGAATTCACTATTGGATTTATTAGTGACTATCTTATAATAATGACCTCTAGTTCTGGTCTTGCCTGTAAGTGGAAACATCTTCTCTACGTCTACCCTATCCAACCCTTTCATAATCTTAAATATCTATCAGCTCACCACTCAGAAAGGAGCCCCAGCCTGTTCACTCTTTCCTGATTGGTTATGTTCCCTTTATTTTTTTGGGGTGCGCAGTCCCTTTAACGGGCTGCGTGGCTGATTCAAATTTCCACGCACACGTGGTTTTTTTTATTGTAAAGCCAGCAAGTGGCCTGTGCGGGACCTCCAGGCAGTGGGAACATTGCTTATAACCCTCTCAGTTCTGGTATTATTCTAGTAAGTCTTTTTTGCACCTTCTCCAGTGCCTCAATATCATTTTTATAATATGGAGATCAGAACTGTGCACAGTGCTCCAAGTGTGGCTTAACCAAGGTTCGATACAAGTTTAACATAACTTCTCTGCCTTTGAATTCTATCCCTCTAGAAATGAACCCCAGTGCTTGGTTTACTTTTATTAACCCGTGTCGCTACTTTTTATGATTTGTGAATCTGTACCCTCAGCTCCTCTTTTAGAGGCTCTTATTTTCCTAGGAGTTAGGTGGCCTTATTATTCTTCCTACAAAATGCACCACCTCACACTGATCTATACTGAAATTAATTTGCTGATTACACACTGAGTGTGCACCGTGTTAATGTGTGTGAACCGTGTGTGGATGTGGCAGTGTGAGGGAGCGAGTGTGGATGTGGTGGTGAGCAGAGTGTTAATGTGAGGAGTGTATTGAAGTGTGTGTGTCAGTGAGAGTGAGTGTGCACCATGTGTGTGGATGTGGCAGTGAGAGTGAGTGTGCACCATGTGTGTGGATGTGGCAGTGAGAGTGAGTGTGCACCATGTGTGTGGATGTGGCAGTGAGAGTGAGTGTGCACCATGTGTGTGTGTGTGTGTGAGAGTGCACCATGTGTGTGTGAGAGTGCACCATGTGTGTGGATGTGGCGGTGAGCAGTGTGTTAATGTGAGGGAGTATTGAAGTGTGTGTGGATGTGGCGGTGAGAGTGAGCGCACCGTGGCGGTGAGGATTCACAGCGAGAGAATTCCGACAAGCGGGAGTTTGGGGCCCGGGTCTCCGCCGCCCACCCCCCCGAGCCCGGCTTTACCTCAGGCCGCTGCCGCTGCCGCTCCCTCCGGGTGTCGCTGGTCCGCGGGGCGCGAATACAAACCGCTTCCGGCCGCCCATATTGCATCAGCCGGGCGGGGCCGCTCACAACCCGAGCCCGAGGCCCCGCCCCGGGCCCTCCGCCATTCAATAAGCTCAGGGCTGAATTCTCTACCACACAAGGCAGTTGAGGCCAATTCATTAAATATATTCAAGAAGGAGTTAGATATATTTCTTAAGGCTAAAGGGATCAAGGGATATGGGGAGAAGGCAGGGACAGGGTACTGAATTTGGATGATCAGCCATGATCGCATTAATTGGCGAGCGGGCTCGAGGGGCCGAATGGCCGACTCCTCCTATCTTCTATGTTTCTGATCTTCCTCATCTCCACTTTCCCGCCCGATCCCCAAATCCTTGGTTTCCTTAATATTCAAAAATCTATCGATCTCTGACCTACATTGGCTGCCGGTCCGGCAACGCCTCCATTTCAAAATTCTCATCCTTGTTTTCAAATCCCTCCCTGGCCTCGCCCCTCCCTATCTCTGTAATCTCCTTCAGCCCCACAACCCCCCGAGATATCTGCGCTCCTCTAATTCTGCCCTTGAGGATCCCTGATTATAATCACTCCACCATTGGTGGCCATGCCTTCTGTTGCCGAGGCCCTACGCTCCGGAATTCCCTGCCTAAACCTCTCCGACTCATTACCTCTCTTTCCTCCTTTAAGACGCTCCTTAAAACCTACCTCTTTGACCAAGCTTTTGGGCACCTGACCTAATTTATCCTTCTGTGGCTCGGTGTGAAATTTTTTGTCTTAAAATACTTCTGTGCAGCGCCTTGGGACGCTTTACTACGTTAAAGGCGCTATATAAATACAAGTTGTTGTTGAATATACTCAATGACTGAGCCTCCCCAGCCCTCTGGGGTAGAGAATTCCAAAGATTCACCACCCTCTGAGTGAAGAAATTTCTCCTCATCTCCACATCTCAAAATTGCAAAAATTGTTTATACCAAAAAAAGGGAAGAGGTCCTACAAGTAGAATTTAGGGAGTTAGGAGCCAAGCTAAAAAGTAGGACCTCGAAGGTAGTAATCTCTGGATTACTACCAGTGCCACGTGCTAGTAAGAGTACAGAGAACAGGATAGTTAGGCTAAATACGTGGCTTGAGCAGTGGTGTAAGAGGGAGGGTTTTAAATTTTTGAGGCATTGGAACCAGTTTTGTGGTAGGTGTGACCTATACAAAAGGGACGGTCTACACCTGTGCAGAGATGGAACTGATGTTCTCGGGGTAATTTTTGATAAAGCAGTTCGGGAGCATTTAAACTAGTATGGCAGGGGGCTAGAAACCTATGTAGTGAAATAGAGGAAAGTGAAAGGCAGACAGAAATAAATGGTAAAAGGGTGAGGAACAAAAAACGAAGGGCCAAACTAATTCATAAAAATTGTGAGCATAAAAAAAGCCTGAGGGTTTTATACCTTAATGCGAGAAGCATCAGGAACAAGGTAGATGAATTAGCTGTGGAAATAGAGGTTAATAATTATGATCTAATTGGGATTACGGAAACATGGTTGCAGGGTGAGCAGGGCTGGGAGCTTAACATACAGGGGTATTCAGTATTTAGGAAGGATCGACAAAAAAGAAAGGGAGGAGGGGTAGCATTGCTAGTAAAAGAGGGGATAAATGCAATTGAAAGGAAGGATATTAACTCAGTTAATACAGAATCTATATGGGTGGAGCTAAGAAATAGCGAGGGGCGAAAAACATTAATAGGAGTGGTATATAGGCCTCCAAATAGTAAAATAGAGGTTAGGGAGGGCATCACGAGGGAAATTAGAGAAGCGTGCAATAAGAGCACAGCTGTCATCATAGGTGACTTTAACTTACATATAGATTGGACTAGCCTAATCAGTAAAAATAATGAGGAGGAGGAATTCCTTGAGTGTTTGAGGGATGGTTATCTGGATCAATATGTCGAGGAACCAACTCGGGAACAGGCTATATTGGACTGGGTACTGTGCAATGAGAAGGGACTAATCAGTAATCTTGTTGTACGGGGACCCTTGGGTCAGAGCGATCATAACATGATCGATTTCTCACTCGAAATGGAGAGCGAAGAAATTGACTCAGAGACTAAGGTCCTGAATTTAAACAAGGGGAATTATGATGCCATGAGACGGGAACTGAGTAGGTCTGATTGGACAACGTTCCTGGGAGGACTGGAGGTAGATAAACAATGGCAAACATTTAAAGATAGAATGACAAAATTGCAAAAATTGTTTATACCAATCTGGCATAAAAGGAAATCTAAAAAGGTGACTCAACCGTGGATAACAGGGGAAATTAGAGACAGCATAAAATCCAAAGATAGGGCGTATAAAATAGCCAAAAAAAGCGCCAGAGCGGAAGATTGGGAACAGTTTAAGATAGAGCAAAGGAGGGCAAAGGGCATAATCAAGAGGGGCAAAATAGCTTACGAAAACAAGCTGGCGGAAAATATAAAAACTAACTCCAAAAGCTTTTATAAGTATATCAAAAGGAAAAGACTGGTGAAAACCAAAGTTGGTCCATTGCAGTCAGATACGGGGGAATATATAATGGGAAATAAGGAAATGGCAGATCAACTAAATGCATACTTTGGGTCAGTCTTTACGAAGGAAGACACAAAAAACCTCCCTGGGATATCGGGAAAAATAGGGACATTGGCAAAGGAGGAACTGACGCAAATCAATATCTCTAAGGATATGGTGTTAAGGAAGCTAAAGGGATTGAAGGTGGACAAATCCCCAGGGCCTGATAACATGCATCCTAGGGTACTGAAGGAGGTGGCCCTAGAGATAGCGGATGCACTAAGGATGATTTTTCAGAATTCATTAGACTCGGGAACAGTGCCGATGGATTGGAGGGTAGCTAACGTTACCCCACTATTCAAAAAGGGGGGTAGGGAAAAAGCAGGTAATTACAGACCTGTAAGCCTTACATCAGTTGTGGGCAAAATGCTGGAGTCCATCATTAAGGATGAAATAGCGGAGCACTTAGCAAATGGGGACAGGATAGGACAGAGTCAACATGGATTTACAAAGGGTAAATCGTGCTTGACTAATCTATTGGAATTTTTTGAGGGAGTAACTGGTAGAATAGATGGGGGAGAGCCAGTAGATGTGGTGTACCTGGACTTCCAAAAGGCCTTCGATAAGGTCCCACATAAAAGATTAGCATGGAAAATTGAGGCTCATGGGATAAAGGGGAAAGTTTTGGCGTGGATAGGGAACTGGCTGTCAGATAGAAAACAGAGAGTTGGAATAAACGGCTCATTTTCTGAATGGCAGGCAGTAACAAGTGGGGTACCACAGGGATCTGTCCTGGGCCCCCAGCTGTTCACAATTTACATTAATGACCTGGATCAGGGAGTCGGATGCAGCATTTCCAAATTTGCAGACGACACTAAACTAGGAGGGGGGGTGGGCTCAGAGGAAGAGACCAGGAAGCTCCAGAGCGATTTGGACAGACTGGGCGATTGGGCGGATAAATGGCAGATGCACTATAATGTGGACAAGTGCGAAGTTATCCACCTTGGGTGCAGGAACGGGAGGGCAAATTATTATTTAAATGGCAATAGATTGGGAGAGGGGGAAGTACAGAGAGACCTGGGTGTTCTTGTACACCAGTCACTGAAGGCGAGCATGCAGGTGCAACAGGCGGTCAAGAAGGCAAACGGTATGCTGGCCTTCATAGCAAAAGGGTTAGAATACAGGAACAGGGATACCTTGCTGCAGCTGTACAGGGCACTGGTGAGACCACACCTCGAGTACTGTGTACAGTTTTGGTCGCCTCATCTGAGGAAGGATGTTCTTGCCATGGAGGGGGTGCAGCGGCGATTCACCAGGCTGATACCAGGAATGGCGGGAATGACCTATGAGGAGAGACTATGTAGTTTAGGGATGTACACACTGGAGTTTAGAAGATTGAGAGGGGACCTCATAGAAGTGTATAAAATTCTGACAGGTCTAGACAGACTGGATGCAGAAGGAATGTTTCCCTTGGCGGGTGAGAACAGAACTAGAGGACATAATTTAAGGATAAGGGCTAAACCATTTAGGACAGAGATGAGGGGGAATTTCTTCACTCAGAGAGTGGTGAACCTGTGGAACTCATTGCCACAGAGGGCAGTGTATGCCAGCTCATTAAATATATTTAAGAGGGAATTAGATATATTTCTACGGGCAAAAGGGGTTAAGGGTTACGGAGAGAAGGCGGGGACGGGATACTGAATTAAAGGATCAGCCATGATCTCATTAAATGGCGGAGCAGGCACGAAGGGCCGAATGGCCTACTCCTGCTCCTATCTTCTATGTATCTATGTAAATGGCCGACCCCTTATCCTGAGACTGTGCCCCCCAGTTCTAGATTCTCCAGCCAGGGGAAACATCCTCTCAGCATCTACCCTGTCAATCCCCCTCAGAATTTTATATGTTTCAATGAGATCACCTCTCATTCTTCTAAACTCCAGAGAGTATTGGCCCATTCTACTCAATCTCTCCTCATAGGACAATCCCCCCATCCCAGGGATCAATCTAGTGAATCTTTTTGCATTGCCTCTAAGGCAAGTATATCCTTTCTCAGATGAGGAGACCAAAACTGTGCACAGTACTCCAGGTGCGGTATCACCAAGGCCCTGTACAATTGCAATTAATAAATTATTAATGTGTCTGAATCGTGAGATATGGAGAGTTTGTCTTTTACTTTCCTTTACCCCTCTTGTGTTGCTATAAGGAGACTGGAGCCAGTACCCTGACTGGGAGAGTGACCAGTGCTGTGGGGGAGGATCTAACTCTCACCAGCAGGGGGAAAGAAAACAAGATCAGCAAGCTGAAAGAAAGCAAAAGGGATGAGGAGTTTAGCAAAAATAAAGGGGAGAAGGAGAAAGTGATAAGGAGGAGGGATTCAGACAAGCAAAGTGCTAAACAGACAGAGGCAGGTCATAGAGTCATAGAGTAATACAGCACGGATAGAGGCCCTTCGGCCCATCGTGTCCGCGCCGGCCATCAAGCCCTGTCTAATCTAATCCCATATTCCAGCATTTGGTCCGTAGTCTTGTATGCTATGGCATTTCAAGTGCTCATCCAAATGCTTCTTAAATGTTGTGAGGGTTTCTGCCTCCACAACCCTTTCAGGCAGTGAGTTCCAGACTCCAACCACCCTCTGGGTGAAAAAGTTCTTTCTCAAATCCCCTCTAAACCTCCCGCCCTTTACCTTGAATCTATGCCCCCTAGTTATTGACCCCTCTACCAAGAGAAAAAGCTCCTCAGCATCCATCCTATCTATGCCCCTCATAATTTTGTACACCTCAATCATGTCCCCCCTCAGCCTCCTCTGCTCCAAGGAAAACAAACCCAATCTGCCCAGTCTCTCTTCATAGCTGAAGCGCTCCAGCCCTGGTAACATCCTGGTGAACCTCCTCTGCACCCTCTCTAACGCGATCACATCCTTCCTGTAGTGTGGCGACCAGAACTGCACACAGTATTCCAGCTGTGGCCTAACCAGTGTTTTATACAGCTCCATCATAACCTCCTTGCTCTTATATTCAATGCCTCGGCTAATGAAGGCAAGTATCCCATATGCCTTTTTTACCACCTTATCCACCTGTTCCGCCGCCTTCAGGGATCTGTGCACTTGCACACCCAGATCCCTCTGACCCTCCGTCTTGCCTAGGGTCTTTCCATTCATTGTGTATTCCCTTGCCTTGTTAGTCCCCCCAAAGTGCATCACCTCGCACTTTTCCGGGTTAAATTCCATTTGCCACTGTTCCGCCCATCTGACCAACCCATCTATATCGTCCTGCAGGCTGAGGCTACCCTCCTCACTATTTACCACCCTACCAATTTTTGTATCATCCGCGAACTTACTGATCATACCTTTTACATTCATATCCAAGTCATTAATGTAGACCACAAACAGCAAGGGACCCAGCACCGATCCCTGTGGTACCCCACTGGCCACAGGCTTCCAGTCACAAAAACAACCTTTGACCATCACCCTCTGCCTTCTGCCACTAAGCCAGTTTTGTATCCAATGTGCCAAGGCACCCTGGATTCCATGAGCTCTTACCTTCTTGACCAGTCTCCTGTGCGGGACTTTATCGAAGGCCTTACTGAAATCCATGTATACCACATCCACTGCGTTACCCTCATCCACACACCTAGTCACCCCCTCAAAAAATTCAATCAAATTAGTCAGACATGATCTTCCCTTGACAAAGCCATGTTGACTATCCCTGATTAATCCTTGCCTCTCCAAGTGGAGACAAATTTTGTCCCTCAGAATTTTTTCCAATAATTTTCCTACCACTGATGTTAGGCTCACTGGCCTGTAGTTCCCCGGTTTTTCCCTACTACCCTTCTTGAATAATGGAACTACATTAGCGGTTCTCCAGTCCTCTGGCACATCCCCTGTGGCCAGAGAGGTCCTGAATATATGTGTTAGAGCCCCCGCAATCTCTTCCTTTGCCTCACACAGCAGCCTGGGATACATTTCATCCGGGCCTGGGGATTTATCCATTTTTAGGCCAGCTAAAACCGCCAATACCTCCTCCCTCTCGATGTTAATATGTTCGAGCATATCACAGTCCCCCCGCCCTATTTCTATGTCTACATCGTCCTTCTCCATAGTGAAAACAGATGCAAAAAATTCATTTAGAACCCCTCCTACATCTTCCGGCTCCACACACAGATTGCCACTTTTGTCCCTAATGGGCCCTATTTTTTCCCTAGTTATCCTCTTACCCTTAATATACTTATATAAAACATCTTAGGATTTTCCTTTATTTTGCTCGCCAGTGTTATTTCATGGCCCCTCCTTGATCTCCTAATTTCTTTTTTAAGTATCCCCCTGCACTTTTTGTACTCCTCTAGGGCTTCCTCCGTCTTTAGCCTTTTGTATCTACCAAAAGCCCTCCTTTTTTTCCTAATCCATTCTCGTATATGAGTTGTGCATTGTGAATGAAAGTGGTGAGTGAGAAGTACTGGTATCGGGGCATCAACAGGCTGGATCAGGGCCATAGCTGAACATTCCTGGTCACACAATTCCAGGAGTGATGAAGTTGGACCACAGTGCGGAGAGTTCCATTACAGCGCTAGAACATAGGGACAGTAACGAGGATAGAGTAAGAATCGATTTGGTTCGAGTTAAAGAATAGGATGGGAACAGTGAGAGAGAAAGGTATCTTGGCAAATTAGAGAAAAATGCAGGAACAACGGGGCTAAAATAATGAGTGAGTTTAATTATCGAAAGATAGACTGGGGTAAGAGCAATGTGAGTGGGAAAGGAGGGAGCAGTTATCAGAAACTCTGTCTTCCACATGGTGTAAATATTTGCTGAAGTTGGTCACATCTATTTTAGTTCTGCAATTCTTTTAAATACAAGTGTTAATGTAAACTCATATGTTTCATATCTCTACATGTGAATAACCTTGAATTACAGTCCCCTTTACAAGGGGAACCAGTTAACCTTGTCTCTCTGATTTCCATCTATCACCAGTGTGAAGCACTCCCCGGGTCACTCAGTAGGTAGATGCCCCACCTGGGGTGGGGCACAGGGCTGTACGGAACAACAGGGAGTTACAATCTTAGTCGGGCAGAGTTAGGGGCTTGGGGAAAAGCTGAGTCAGTGTCTGGATCATTGTTTCTGGGATCTTGCTGTATGAAAATCGGCTGCTGCATTTATGCACAAAACAACTGTGATTACACTTCATGCTGTAATGCTGTGGGGAGAGACGAGTTGGTGAGGTCCCGGCTATCACAGTATCACCTGTGTCTGTCTGTAATGGGCCAGATCTCTCCCTCAGCCACTTAATATGTTTAGAAAAACTTACAATTAGTCTTTATACAGGTAGACTATCCTTTATCCGAACTTCCGAAAACCTCTAAAAACCGAAAGTTTTTTCGTTCAGCGTAAGTCGTGCGCACGACATGACCAGAGTGGCGCATGACTTACGCTGAGCAGGGCCGAGGGTCACTGAGTTCCCTCCTGGGTAGGAGATTGCAGGCCGAGCCGGGCAGTGTGAAGGAGGTACCGGGAGAGTGAACCCAACAATACAGCGGCCCGTCCGATAGCTGCAGCAGCCCGTCCGATATTCTTTTCTCCCACCGACCCGACCCGACCCGCGGCCCGTCCGATATTCTTTTCTCCCCACCACCCGACCTGATTTGCGGGCCAGCTTAGTAGGAGTCAGCCGATATCCGGCTTTCCAGAGAAGCAGGAAGGGGAATGAGACACGGAACAGTCGCAAGAGGTAGCCTGAACTTTTAAAATTTATATTAAATACAAATTTCCCAGTCTTATAATAATACCTTCTGAAATCTGAAAACCGAAACTCAGCTGGTCCCAAGGCCTTCGGATAAGGGATAGTGTACCTGTATTACTTGCAAGTTTTTTTTGTTTTACTATTTGCAGCTCTTACTATTTTCTTTGTGTTCCTTTGGTGCTTTCTATATTTCTCCCAATACACTGGATTTCCATATTTCATAGAATCATTCAGCACAAAAGGAGGCCATTCGGCCCATCGTGCCTGTGCCAGCTCTTTGAACGAGTGATCCAATCAGTCCCACTCCCCTGCCCTTTCCCCGTAGCCCTGCAATTTTTTTTCTTTTCAAGTATTTATCCAATTCCTTTTTGAAAGTTACTATTGAATCTGCTTCCACCGCCCTTTCAGGCAGCGTGTTCCAGATCACAACAACTCGCTGCGTAAAAAAAAAATGATCCTCATCTTCCCTCTGGTTCTTTTGCCAGTTATCTTAAATCTGTGTCCTCTGGTTACCGACCCTCCTGCCACTGGAAACACTTTCTCCTTTACTTCAACACCCTTCATGATTTTGAACACCTCTGTCAAATCTCCCCTTAACCGTCTCTGCTTTAAGGAGCACAACCCCAGCTTCTCCAGTCTCTCCATATACCTGAAGTCCCTCATCCCTGGGACCATTCTAGTAAATCTCTTCTGCTCCCTCTCCAAGGCCTTGACATCCTTCCTAAAGTGTGGTGCCCAGAATTGAACACAATACTCCAGCTGAGGCCTAACCAGTGAGTTATAAAGGTTTACCATACCTTCCTTGTAGAAAAATAGGAGCAGGAGTGGGCCATTCGGCCCTTCGAGCCTGCTCCACCATTCAATATGATCAGGGCTGATCCTCTATCTCAATACCATATTCCCGCTCTCTCCCCATACCCTATACCAACTTTTCTTGGCATTTGTGTAAGCCACTTCCTTTAGTTTTATACTGCGTCTTACCTGATATGTCGACCACGGTTGCTGCACTGTACACGTGGAACTTCTCTTTCTGGGTATCTTTTGGTTTTGTATTAAATACATCCCTCTGTTTTTCTGTGGGATCACCTGTTAACAGCTCAGCCCAGTTTAACGTGTTCAGCTTGCATCCCATTCCATCGAAGTCAGCTTTACTTAGGTTTAAAACCATGGTTAGTGTGTGATCTTGCTGCTTCTCGAACTTAACGTTATGGTCACTGTTTGCCAGATGCTCCCTTTCTGCCAGACTGTTAATTAATTCTGGCTCATTATTAAATCTAATATTACCTCTTCCCTTGTCAGTTCTAAAACATATTGTTGCAGAAACCTATCCTGGATACCTCTAGAAATTCATCACCGTTATAACTTGAACTGTTTTGCATCTCCCAGTCTGTAATGAAAATCACATTCTCCCATTAATACTGCTTTGCCTTTGCCTGATCTCTGTATTTATGCATCCCGCTACTACATCACTGCTGTCGGGAGGTTTGTAGACGACTTCCGCCTGAGACTTCCATCCTTTGCTGTTCCTTAACTCTACCCAGAGTGTTTCCACTGCCCACTCACCCTTACGGAAAACCTTTCTTTCACCCATGTCCTTTATCAATGTTGCTTCTCCTCCTCTTTTCCCTATTTCCCTGTCCTTTCTAAAGACCTTATAACCTGAAATATTAAGCTTCCATTCCTGCCCAGCTGGTAGCCAAGTCTCGATGATGGAAACTATCTCAGACCCTTTGAGCTGAATTAGTGTTATTCCTTATGTTAAGTGTATGTGTGTTGGGAACTCTGATTTGGATCACACCAATGCCCATCTGCCCTGATGGTGTTTCTCACACAGTTTTTAACTTTTCACACTTTTTCTTACTTTTCAACATTTCTGTATTACTTATATTATGAATATTATTAATGTTATACTATTATCTGAACTTGGATTATTTATACCTCTTTTTTAACTCTAAGCTTTGCTCTCATCCCTTTTCTTTCTCATCTTTAGGTTATCAGTTTTACCATTATTGGTTTAAGGTTCTTCCTGTGGCCAATGATCCTTTCTGCGAGGAGCTCTGTCCCAGCCCGGTTCAAGTGCAGCCCATCCAGCCCGGTTCAAGTGCAGCCCATCCCAGCCCGGTCCAAGTGCAGCCCTCCCAGCCCGGTCCAAGTGCAGCCCTCCCAGCCCGGTCCAAGTGCAGCCCATCCCAGCCCGGTCCAAGTGCAGCCCATCCAGCTGCACAGCATCCTTCCTGTCCCAGCCCGGTTAAAGTGCAGCCCATCCCAGCCCGGTTCAAGTGCAGCCCTCCCAGCCCGGTTCAAGTGCAGCCCATCCCAGCCCGGTTCAAGTGCAGCCCATCCCAGCCCGGTCCAAGTGCAGCCCATCCAGCTGCACAGCATCCTTCCTGTCCCAGCCCGGTTCAAGTGCAGCCCTCCCAGCCCGGTTCAAGTGCAGCCCATCCCAGCCCGGTTCAAGTGCAGCCCATCCAGCCCGGTTCAAGTGCAGCCCATCCCAGCCCGGTTCAAGTGCAGCCCTCCCAGCCCGGTTCAAGTGCAGCCCTCCCAGCCCGGTTCAAGTGCAGCCCTCCCAGCCCCGGTTCAAGTGCAGCCCATCCCAGCCCGGTTCAAGTGCAGCCCTCCCAGCCCGGTTCAAGTGCAGCCCATCCAGCCCGGTTCAAGTGCAGCCCTCCCAGCCCGGTTCAAGTGCAGCCCATCCCAGCCCGGTTCAAGTGCAGCCCATCCCAGCCCGGTCCAAGTGCAGCCCTCCCAGCCCGGTCCAAGTGCAGCCCTCCCAGCCCAGTTCAAGTGCAGCCCATCCCAGCCCGGTCCAAGTGCAGCCCTCCCAGCCTGGTCCAAGTGCAGCCCTCCCAGCCCGGTCCAAGTGCAGCCCATCCCAGCCCGGTTCAAGTGCAGCCCTCCCAGCCCGGTTCAAGTGCAGCCCATCCAGCCTGGTCCAAGTGCAGCCCTCCCAGCCCGGTTCAAGTGCAGCCCATCCAGCCCGGTTCAAGTGCAGCCCATCCAGCCCGGTTCAAGTGCAGCCCTCCCAGCCCGGTTCAAGTGCAGCCCATCCAGCCCGGTTCAAGTGCAGCCCTCCCAGCCCGGTTCAAGTGCAGCCCTCCCAGCCCGGTTCAAGTGCAGCCCTCCCAGCCCGGTCCAAGTGCAGCCCTCCCAGCCCGGTCCAAGTGCAGCCCATCCCAGCCCGGTCCAAGTGCAGCCCATCCCAGCCCGGTCCAAGTGCAGCCCTCCCAGCCCGGTCCAAGTGCAGCCCTCCCAGCCCGGTCCAAGTGCAGCCCTCCCAGCCCGGTTCAAGTGCAGCCCATCCCAGCCCGGTTCAAGTGCAGCCCTCCCAGCCCGGTCCAAGTGCAGCCCTCCCAGCCCGGTTCAAGTGCAGCCCATCCAGCCCGGTTCAAGTGCAGCCCATCCCAGCCCGGTCCAAGTGCAGCCCTCCCAGCCCGGTCCAAGTGCAGCCCATCCCAGCCCGGTTCAAGTGCAGCCCATCCAGCCCGGTTCAAGTGCAGCCCATCCAGCCCGGTTCAAGTGCAGCCCTCCCAGCCCGGTTCAAGTGCAGCCCATCCAGCCCGGTTCAAGTGCAGCCCTCCCAGCCCGGTTCAAGTGCAGCCCTCCCAGCCCGGTTCAAGTGCAGCCCTCCCAGCCCGGTCCAAGTGCAGCCCTCCCAGCCCGGTCCAAGTGCAGCCCATCCCAGCCCGGTCCAAGTGCAGCCCTCCCAGCCCGGTCCAAGTGCAGCCCTCCCAGCCCGGTCCAAGTGCAGCCCTCCCAGCCCGGTCCAAGTGCAGCCCATCCCAGCCCGGTCCAAGTGCAGCCCTCCCAGCCCGGTCCAAGTGCAGCCCTCCCAGCCCGGTCCAAGTGCAGCCCTCCCAGCCCGGTTCAAGTGCAGCCCTCCCAGCCCGGTCCAAGTGCAGCCCTCCCAGCCCGGTTCAAGTGCAGCCCTCCCAGCCCGGTCCAAGTGCAGCCCATCCCAGCCCGGTTCAAGTGCAGCCCTCCCAGCCCGGTTCAAGTGCAGCCCTCCCAGCCCGGTTCAAGTGCAGCCCTCCCAGCCCGGTTCAAGTGCAGCCCTCCCAGCTGCACAGCTTCCTTCCTGTCCCAGCCCGGTCCAAGTGCAGCCCTCCCAGCCCGGTTCAAGTGCAGCCCTCCCAGCTGCACAGCTTCCTTCCTGTCCCAGCCCGGTCCAAGTGCAGCCCTCCCAGCCTGGTCCAAGTGCAGCCCATCCCAGCCCGGTCCAAGTGCAGCCCTCCCAGCCCAGTTCAAGTGCAGCCCTCCCAGCCTGGTCCAAGTGCAGCCCCTCCCAGCCCAGTTCAAGTGCAGCCCTCCCAGCCCAGTTCAAGTGCAGCCCTCCCAGCCCGGTCCAAGTGCAGCCCCTCCCAGCCCGGTCCAAGTGTAGCCCCTCCCAGCCCGGTCCAAGTGTAGCCCCTCCCAGCCCGGTCCAAGTGCAGCCCCTCCCAGCCCGGTCCAAGTGCAGCCCCTCCCAGCTGCACAGCTTCCTTCCTGTCCCAGTACTGGTGCCAGTGTCCCATGAAATGAAGCCGCTCCTTCCCACCCCCCCACGCAGTCACTTTCCTGATCTATTTGTCCCTATGCCAATTAGCACATGGTTCAGGTAGTAATCCTGAGGTTTTACCCTCGAGCTCCTGTTTTTTCATTTAGCTCCTGATACTCAGCAGGACCTCCTCCCCATTCTTCCCTACGTTCCCAACATGGATCATGACAACTGGATGCCCCTCCCTTTCCAGGTTCCTTCCCAGCTGCCTCGAGATATCCCTTATCCTGGCACCAGGTAGGCAACACACCCTTTGAGACTCTCTATCGTGACTGCAGAGGATGCGACCTATTCCCCCTAATCATTGAATCCACTACGACCCCATCCTTACTGTTCTGGTCCTTTCCCTACCCCAATGTGCCTCCTGCTCCATGACACCTTTCTCAGCATTGTGTTGTCCTCCCTGTAGTCTTTCTCCTTATCCTCACAAGTGGCAAGTACATCGTTCCTGTTGGATAGGACCAGACTCTGCAGTTCCTCCTTCCACTAGATTCCCCTTACCCTGCTGACTGTCAGTCACACCTCCTCTTCCTGTATCTGCTTCTCTGCACTTGGTGTGACTGAGTTATGGAGGAAACTATCCAGATATTCCTCCCCCTTCCATAAGTGTCAGAGTGTCTGCAACTCGCACTCCAGCTCAAGGACTCTGAGCCGAGTGACTCAAGGCACAGACATTTGCTACAGATGTGGGAATGCGGGATAGTCTCGCTGTTCACAAACTCCCACATTCTGCTGTCCCGACTCATTGCCTGTGCTGCCATTTTCTATTCTAGGTTTATTTATTTAACATTTATATAGCAGTTATTTATTTATCTTAACTCCCAACTGAATCACTCTCAATGTTCAATTGGATTCCTCTACCGCTCAGTTTAGCAAATTTATCCTAATGGGCCTATTTACTCATTTAAAGTTGCTGGTTTGATTTTTACCCTTGTCTCGTACGTGTTATTTTTAAGTTAATTAGCCGCTTGATCAGCCGTAACCAACTATAGTTCGGATTAGAAACTCTCAGCTTCAATTACTGGGCTCCGCACCACCTCCCTCGGCCTTGACTCACGTCAGATTTTCCCTCTGCTCTAAACATATACTAATATTCCACACCAACACACCAATCAACGTTATCGCCTGTATTGTCCCATCAAACACTCCCAGGGCAGGTACAGCACGGGTTAGATACAGAGTAAAGCTCCCTCTACACTGTCCCATCAAACACTCCCAGGGCAGGTACAGCACGGGTTAGATACAGAGTAAAGCTCCCTCTACACTGTCCCATCAAACACTCCCAGGGCAGGTACAGCACAGGGTTAGATACAGAGTAAAGCTCCCTCTACACTGTCCCATCACACACTCCCAGGGCAGGTACAGCACGGGTTAGATACAGAGTAAAGCTCCCTCTACACTGTCCCATCAAACACTCCCAGGGCAGGTACAGCACGGGTTAGATACAGAGTAAAGCTCCCTCTACACTGTCCCATCAAACACTCCCAGGGCAGGTACAGCACGGGTTAGATACAGAGTAAAGCTCCCTCTACACTGTCCCATCAAACACTCCCAGGGCAGGTACAGCACGGGTTAGATACAGAGTAAAGCTCACTCTACACTGTCCCATCAAACACTCCCAGGGCACGGGTTAGATACAGAGTAAAGCTCCCTCTACACTGTCCCATCAAACACTCCCAGGGCACGGGTTAGATACAGAGTAAAGCTCCCTCTACACTGTCCCATCAAACACTCCCAGGGCACGGGTTAGATACAGCGGATGCTGGAAATATGAAACAAAAACAAAGAAATCTTGCAATTATATACAGCGCCTTTCACAACCTCAGGCTATCCCAAAGCACTTCACAGCCAATCAATTACTCTTGATGTATAGTCATAAGTAAAGGTTGTGAATCTTTGGAACTCTCTACCCCAGAGGGCTGTGGATGCTCAGTCGTTGAGTATATTCAACGCTGAGATCGATAGATTTTGGGACTCTAGTGGAATCAAGGGATATGGGAATTAACCGGGCAAGTGGAGTTGAGGTCGAAGATCAGCCATGAACTTATTGAAAGGTGGAGCAGGCTCGAGGAGCCGTAGGGCCTACTCCTGCTCCTAATTCTTATGTTCAACAAGGGCAGTCGAGGCCTCGGTTTAATGTCTTGGATTTTGTGCTCAGGTCTCTGCAGTGGGGTCTTGAACCGAGAAACTTCTGACTCAGAGGTGAGAGCGCTCGCACTGAGCTACAGCGGAAGCTCTGGAAACACTCAGCAGGTGTGGCAGCATCTGTGGAGAGAACAGAGGAGCCTGCGTCTCAGATATGGCCCCTTGGCCAAGACCAGTCCTTGGTGAGGAGCCTGTGCCTAGTGTTGATGCCTCTTGTCGCTTCGGTTGGAGTTGCTGCAGCTCCCACCTCCTGCCAGTAGTGGGCAGCGTTACCCTGAGTCAGTTCACACGGCGCAGCATCGCCCTCTGCTGGAGCGAACACCAACTGCAACACCAACCGGTGGTTTAAAGACTTGCATTTCTATAGCGCCTTTCACCACTTCCACACGTCTCAAAGCGCTTTACAGCCAATTAAGTGTAGTCACTGTTGTAATGTAGGAAACACGTCAACCAATTTGCGCACAGCAAGCTCCCACA
The DNA here is from genome assembly GCF_052327205.1 of Somniosus microcephalus. Lineage (NCBI taxonomy): Eukaryota > Metazoa > Chordata > Chondrichthyes > Squaliformes > Somniosidae > Somniosus > Somniosus microcephalus. The sequence goes on from NW_028226736.1 coordinate 20,504, forward strand.
TCAACAACAACAACTTGTATTTATACAGCGCCTTTAACGTAGTGAACCGTCCCATACATTGCACAGGAGCGATTATAAAATAAAATTTGACACCGAGCCACATTAGGAGATATTCGGGCAGACGACCAAAATCTTGGTCAAAGAGGTTTTAAGGAGCGTCATAAAGGAGGAAAGAGATGGAGAGGTGGTGAGGTGTATGGAAGGAATTCCAGAGCTCGGGGCCCAGGCAGCTGAAGGCACGGCTGTCAATGGTGGAGCGATTATTATCGGGGATGCTCAAGAGGCTAGAATTAGAGGGGCGCAGAGGTCTCGGAGGGTTGTGGGGCTGGAGGAGGTTACAGAGATAGGGAGGAGTGAGACCATGGAGGGATTTGAAAACAAGGATGAGAATTTTAAAATTGAGGTGTTGCCGGACCGAGAGGCAATGTAGGTCAGTGAGCACAGGGGTGATGGGTGATAGGTCAGTGAGCACAGGGGTGATGGGTGATAGGTCAGTGAGCACAGGGGTGATGGGTGATAGGTCAGTGAGCACAGGGGTGATGGGTGATAGGTCAGTGAGCACAGGGGTGATAGGTCAGTGAGCACAGGGGTGATGGGTGAAGGGGACTTGATGCGAGTTAGAGTTTTGGATGAGCTCATGGAGGGTGGAACGTGGGAGGAGAGCATTGGAATAGTCGAGTCTAGAGTAACAAAGACATGGATGAGAGTTTCATCAGCAGATGAGCTGAGGGAGGGGCGGAGTCAGTGATGTTACGGAGGTGGAAGTAGGCGGTCTTAGTGATGGCGCGGATATGTGGTCGGAAGCTCATTTCAGGGTCAAATATGACACCAAGGTTATGAACAGTGTGGTTCAGCCACAGACAGTTGCCAGGGAGAAGGATGGATTTGGTGACTAGGGAATGGAGTTTGTGGCGGGGACTGAAGACAATGGCTTCGGTTCTCCCAATATTTAATTGGAGGAAATTTCTGCTCATCCTGTACTGGAAGTCGGGCAAGCAGTCTGACAATTTAAAGACAGTGGAAGGGTCGAGAGCGATGGTGGTGAGGTGGAGCTGGGCGTCGTCAGCAAAGGGCAGCACGGTGGCATAGTGGTTAGCACTGTTGCCTCACAGCGCCAGGGACCCGGGTTCGAATCCGGCCTCGGGTGACTGTCTGTGTGGAGTTTGCACATTCTCCCCGTGTTTGCGTGGGTTTTCTCCGGGTGCTCCGGTTTCCTCCCACAGTCCAAAGATGTGCGGGTTAGGTTGATTGGCCATGATAAAAATTGACCCTTAGTGTTAGGGGGAATTAAATACGTGGGGTTACAGGGATCGGGTGGGATATGTGTCGGTGCAGGCTCGATGGGCCGAAATGGCCTCTATCTGTACTGTGAGGTTTCTGTGATTTCTGTGATGTGGAAACTGATGCTGTGTTTTCGGATGATGTCACCAAGGGGCAGCAGGTAGATGAGAAATAGGAGGGGGCCGAGGATCGATCCTTGGAGGACGCCAGGTGTAACGATGCAGGAGCGGGAAGAGAAGTCGTTGCAGGTGATTCTCTGGCTTCAATTAGATAGATAAGAATGGAACCAGGCGAGTGCAGTCCCACCCAGCTAGACGACGGTGGAGAGGCATTGTGGAAGGATGGAGTGGTCAACCATGTCAAAGGCTGCAGACAAGTCGAAAAGGACGAGGAGGGATAGTTTACCTTTGTCACAGTCACAAAGGATGTCATTCGTGACTTTGATGAGAGCCGCTTCGGTACTGTCGTAAGCTTCCACAAACTGCAATGAGATAATGACCAGATAATCTGTTTTCATGATGTTGGTTGAGGGATAAATATTGACCAGAACACCGGGGAGAACTCCTGTGCTCTTCTTCCAATAGTGCCGTGGGACTTTTTACATCCACCTGAGAGGGCAGATGGGGCTTCAGTTTAATGTTTCATCTGAAAGGTAGCACCGCAGTTCGGCCCTTCCGACAGTGTGGTGCTCCCTCAGTACTGCCCCTCCAACAGTGCAGCGCTTCCTTGGTACTGACTCTCTGACAGTGCGGCGCTCCCTCAGCACTGCCCCTCCGACAGTGCGGCGCTCCCTCAGCACTGCCCCTCCGACAGTGCGGCGCTCCCTCAGCACTGCCCCTCCGACAGTGCGGCGCTCCCTCAGCACTGCCCCTCCGACAGTGCGGCGCTCCCTCAGCACTGCCCCTCCGACAGTGCGGCGCTCCCTCAGTACTGCCCCTCCGACAGTGCGGCGCTCCCTCAGCACTGCCCCTCCGACAGTGCGGCGCTCCCTCAGTACTGCCCCTCCGAAAGTGCGGCGCTCCCTCAGCACTGCCCCTCCGACAGTGCGGCGCTCCCTCAGTACTGCCCCTCCGACAGTGCGGCGCTCCCTCAGTACTGCCCCTCCCACAGTGCGGCGCTCCCTCAGTACTGCCCCTCCGACAGTGCAGCGCTCCCTCAGTACCGCCCCTCCGACAGTGCAGCGCTCCCTCAGTACTGCCCCTCCGACAGTGCAGCGCTCCTTCAGTACTGCCCCTCCGACAGTGCAGCTCTTCCTCGGTACTGACTCTCTGACAGTGCAGCGCTCCCTCAGTACTGCCCCTCCGACAGTGCAGCGCTCCTTCAGTACTGCCCCTCCAACAGTGCAGCTCTTCCTCGGTACTGACTCTCTGACAGTGCAGCACTCCCTCAGTACTGCCCCTCCGACAGTGCAGCGCTCCCTCAGTACTGCCCCTCCGACAGTGCAGCTCCCTCAGTACCGCCCCTCCAACAGTGCAGCGCTCCCTCAGTACCGCCCCTCCGACAGTGTGGCGCTCCCTCAGTACTGCCCCTCCGACAGTGCAGCGCTCCTTCAGTACTGCCCCTCCAACAGTGCAGCTCTTCCTCGGTACTGACTCTCTGACAGTGCAGCACTCCCTCAGTACTGCCCCTCCGACAGTGCGGCGTTCCCTCAGTACTGCCCCTCCGACAGTGCGGCGTTCCCTCAGTACTGCCCCTCCGACAGTGCGGCGCTCCCTCAGTACTGCTCCTCCGACAGTGCGGCGCGCCCTCAGTACTGCCCCTCCGACAGTGCAGCACTCCCTCAGTACTGCCCCTCCGACAGTGCAGCGCTCCTTCAGTACTGCCCCTCCAACAGTGCAGCTCTTCCTCGGTACTGACTCTCTGACAGTGCAGCACTCCCTCAGTACTGCCCCTCCGACAGTGCGGCGTTCCCTCAGTACTACCCCTCCGACAGTGCGGCGTTCCCTCAGTACTGCTCCTCCGACAGTGCAGCGCTCCTTCAGTACTGCCCCTCCAACAGTGCAGCGCTCCCTCAGTACTGCCCCTCCGACAGTGCAGCTCTTCCTTGGTACTGACTCTCTGACAGTGCAGCACGCCCTCAGTACTGCCCCTCCGACAGTGCGGCGTTCCCTCAGTACTGCACCTCCGACAGTGCAGTGCTCCCTCAGTACAACTGAAGTGTCAGCCTAGATTTTGTGATCCAAATTCTGGAGTGGAGTCTTGAACTTGCAACCTTGTGACTCAGAGATGAGAGCGCCAGCACTGAAGCTGTGCAAACACTCAGCAGGTGAGGCAGCAGTTTGTGTTCGCTCCAGCAGAGGGCGATGCTGCGCCGTGTGAACTGACTCAGGGTAACGCGACCCACTACTGGCAGGAGGTGAAAGTATCCTCCGGACTCAAAGGAAAACAGTAAACAACGCATGCAGGGCGGAACTAGGCCAATACCCATTAATAATCACTATCCAAAAAAGAGCCACCAAATTTTGGAATCACCTACAAATGAGCAACCCCCAATGCTATCACTACGACGCCCTGAAATGCCAAGAGCTGACCATAAAGAAGAATACCCTCAGTCAACTAGTCCTGGGACTCAATAAAGTAACTAATAACAATACTAACAATAACCAGCCCCAGGACAGTGACAGGGTAACACAAAGAATTCGACCCAACACAATCGTCGCTAAGCAAAAGGAAAATTATCTGTCATATTGGGCAGAAACAACAAAAACCCAAAGCAAACTCAATTGCTACTTGGCCCTAAACAGACAATACAACATAGCTGATTACCTGACCATGGTAAAGGATAACAAACTGAGAAGAACCTTGACAAGGTACAGACTTAGCGAACATAGCCTAGCGATCGAAAAAGGCAGACACAGGCAGACCAGGCTGCCAAGAGAAGACAGGATATGCTCTCACTGCAGTCAGGGAGTAGTTGAGACAGAGATGCACTTCCTCACAGCCTGTGGAAAATATCAGGGCATCAGAGAGAATTTCTATCAAAAATTCTCACAAATATGCCCTGAATTCAGAAATCTGAATGACAACCAAAAACTCCCATTCCTACTGGGGGAGGAGAGAAGCTGTGTAACACTGGCGGCACACTATGTTACAGCTTGCCATGAACAGAGGGACAACCAGTAAACTAAGACAAGAGTATATATATAAACAAGGCGAAAATATATTTATAAACTCAGGGATATACCTGTTTATACACTGTATGAATGGAACCGCGTTTATGTGTTCAACCATAAATGTATTTTGATGCTTTGGCAACATAAGATGTACCTTATCATGCCAATAAAGCGATTTGTATTGTATTGTATTGTATTGGGAGCTGCAGCAACTCTAACCAAAGCGACAAGAGGCATCAACACTAGGCACAGGCTCCTCACCAAGGACTGGTCTTGGCCAAGGGGCCATATCTGAGACGCAGGCTCCTCTGTTCTCTCCACAGATGCTGCCTCACCTGCTGAGTGTTTCCAGAGCTTCCGCTGTAGCTCAGTGCGAGCGCTCTCACCTCTGAGTCAGAGGTTTCTCGGTTCAAGACCCCACTGCAGAGACTTGAGCACAAAATCCAAGACATTAATGGGCCAGAACTTCGGGTCCCCACGGGTGAGTACACGCTGGGTACTCATGCGTAGGCCCAACGAAAGTGCTGGTTTCGTGCATGCACTGCGCATGCGCGGGGAAACTGGAACTTCCGTCCCCTTGAAGGAAGGAGTTCACAGGTCGAACGCGTGCGCCGGAGAGGCAGCGCGTACGCCTGGAACTTCCGTTTTTTTTTGCAGGTTTCTCCGGGAGGGTAAGTCTCCAGGAGCTACGCTTCTAAAAAGCAGTCGCAAGGCCTGCTTTTAACAAGGTAAGTGGTGAATTAAGTTAAATTAAAACATTTTTTCCACAGGTTTATTATTTTTTAAATACTTTAAAGAAAGGTAAGTTTATTTTTTAGCCCTGTTAGAAACTGTAATTAATTTTTTCATAAATTTAAATTGTTGTTTAAAATAGTTATTTTATGTAATTTATAGTTATTTTAAAAATGTGATTTAAAAAAAAAAAATTGATTTGAAGTTTTAGTGATGTTTTGGGGCTGAATTGTATTCATAGATTTGACAGGTTCCGTGCAACCATTGGCTGTCCATGGCCCACGTGATCAGGGGACGCTTCGAACTAACTGCGCCCTGGGATACGCGAGCACTGCGCGCCGGCAGCTCGAGCAGGCCCAGGATCGGAATCCCGCGTGGGCCCACAGCTCAACGGCCGGCACGCTAGGTAAGTGCAGGTCAGGGGCTTGCACCCGCGGGAAGCCTCCGGCCCGAATTTCTGGGCCAATAAACCGAGGCCCCGTCTGCCCTCTTGGAACTGTAAAAGATCCCACGGCTCTATTTGAAGAACAGGGGCGTTGTCCGCGGGTGTCCTGGTCAACCAACACCTGGAATCATAGAATCTCACAGCACAGGAGGAGGCCATTCAGCCCATCGTGCCGGTGCCAGCTCTTTGGTAAAGCTCTCCAATTAGTCCCACCCCCCTGCTCTTTCCCCACAGCCCTGTCATTTTTTTTCCCTTCAAGTATTTATTCAATTCCCTTTTGAAAGTTACTATTGACTGTGCTTCCACCGCCCATTCAGACAGCGCGTTCCAGATCACAACTCATGCAGAAATAAATCACCCCATCTCCCCTCTGGTTCTAAAGCTGCTGATCTGGGCAATTACGTTTGTGGGATCTTGCTGTGCACACTGGCCGCCAAGTTTCCGACAAAACAAAACTGCCGGCCCCGCCTCCTGTGCTCGCAACACTCTGATTGGTCGCAATATTTGGGTGTACCCACCCTGCTTTGTCGATTGACAGTCCCATTGACCAATGAGAAACCGACTTCGCCTCTCCAATTGTATGAAACGGGCCAATGAGGAACGGCATTGAGCGGCTACACTGTCGCG
>NW_028226737.1:10000-26695 GCF_052327205.1 Somniosus microcephalus
AATCGCTTTGTCTTGCTGGGCACATGGCCTCCCCATCACAGAGAGGTTGGTGCCGGGTTCAACTTAATTGTGTTTGCAACCGGTAACCGTCAAGGCAAGAAAAACCACTCACACAACAACAACCTACACCACGCGTGCGTGTGTCTGTCTGCGTGCGCGTTTCTTTGCTCAAATTTGCCAGAGAAATAGCGTGTTCAGCTAGCAGAACGGGACGCACTGAGCACACAAGATTTCGTGCACAAGAGGCAGACACCCGCTCCGCTGCTTGAATAGGACCACTGAGAATCACAGGACGTCTCGGACTCACGCGAAAGAGTTTCAAGGACAAAGAGAAGGGCGCGGCCAAGGAAGAAAACACCGGGAGCTGCGCCGACACCCTCTCTCTCTGACTCGCCGTGTGCATGCCCGTCTTGTCACCAGCGACAGAAACGAGAGGAAACCCCGAAATAGCCTGAACACCAGCCTCTCTCTATACTGGGCCGGCCCGGGGACTCCCACTACGGACGCGAGTCACCAAATCGGTCGTACGGGCCCACTGAGCGCACAACACAGGGAATCTCGTTGCAAACACTGCGTGTGCATACGTTGCTCACAAAGCTCAATGGGGTCACAGGCCCTGACCCGCTCAGAGGCACCTGTGTGACAAGACAACAAATGGAACTCGCTGGAATGTTTCTGCTGTCTTGTCATTTTAGACGGACCCACTGAGCGCACAACACAGTGGAACTCTCTGACAAACACTGCTTGTGCGTTAGCCCCAGTAAACAACTCAGCGGGGGTCACAGGCCCTGACCCGTTCAGAGGCACCTGTGTGACAAGACAACAAATGAAACTCGCTGGAATGTTTCTGCTGTCTTGTCATTTTAGACGGACCCACTGAGCGCACAACACAGTGGAACTCTCTGACAAAACACTGCTTGTGCATTAGCCCCAGTAAACAACTCAGTGGGGTCACAGGCCCTGACCGGTTCAGAGGCACCTGTGTGACAAGACAACAAATGAAACTTTAAAGACGCTGGCATGTACATCTTGTTTCTGCTGTCTTGGACGGGCCCACTGAGCGCACAACACAGGGGAACTTGGTGCAAACACTGCGTGTGCATAAGCCACAAAACACAAGCTCAGTGGGGTCACAGGCCCTGACCGGTTCAGAGGCACCTGTGTGACAGACAGCAAATGAAACTTAGACGCTGGAATTATTTATATGTTTCTGCTGTCTGTCTACGATTTCAGATTCACACTTAGAGTTTTTTGTCATTAAGTCATAAAAGCCACAAAACCACTTTAATATGACTTTCCAATACTCTTTGAAAGGTCTCTATATTGATAAAATGAGCCTTTTAGCAAAGTAACACTTTTCGGGCATTTTCAAAGTGCTCCCGCTGAGTGAATTTTGTTCTGAAAATCGTGTTCCCGAAAATCTCCGGGCACCCCGCCAACCCCCCCTGCCAGAAATGACAAGTGTCAAATCAGCGGGTCAAACGGCCACCTCTATCCGACCAGGAGCACCCAAATCCCCGCAAATGGCACTTTTTTTTTTCTTCATCGGGACTTCCGACGAGGTTAATGATTTCCCAAACTGCAACTCATTAACTATGTCCTGAGACACTTGCCAGAAATGACACATGTCAATTTGGCGGTAGCAAATCACTTTCCCAGGCCGGGAAGCAACACCCGAGGCCCGCAAAAGGCGGCCGAATATTTTCTCATCGGACTTCCGCGTTTTGGTTAATCATGTCTCGAAATCGTTAAATGCACATGTCAATTCGGCGGGAGCAATTCACTTTCCCAAGCCGGAAAGCATCACCGGAGGCCCGCTTGAAGGGCCCTAATATTTTCTCATCGGACTTCCGCGTTTTGGTTAATCATGTCTCGAAATCGTTAAATGCACATGTCAATTCGGCGGGAGCAACTCACTTTCCCAGGCCGGGAAGCAACACCCGAGGCCCGCAAAAGGCGGCCGAATATTTTCTCATCGGACTTCCATATTTTGGGGGTTGGATTCTCTCCCGCATTCCAGCCCCCTGGCCACGGGTCGCTCATTCACTTTCAGCCCGGGCCTTGCCAATTTGGTTAATCAGTTAGCCATGCACCAGACTCGGCCTCGCCTTTTTCATTTATGGTTAATGATGTGCCCAGGCTGGGACTTAGTCTCTCCAGCAGCCAAAACTTTTCACTGGTTAATGAGGTGCCCAGCCCGGCACTTAGTCTCTCTCCCCAGCAAGCTTACTTGGTCGGCCGACATTTGGATCCATTTTCGGGGCTTAATCGGGTCGAATACGGTCCCTTACGCAAGGGGAGCCGAAGCCCCGGCCTCTGCCAGGCGTCAGGCTGCCGTTTTTTAAGCCCGACCAAAAACCCGAAAATTGGTTAAAAATGGAAATAAATTTCCACCCAAAAAGGGTTAAAAGTCGGTTGGACGGCAGCCCTGGTCGGTCTCTGCAGACCTGGAGGCCCTAGACAGTAATCTGGAAAACAGACAAAGTCTCGAGAAACCACCTTCTACCATTCTCCAGGTACCCCGCCAATCCCCCCTGCCAGAAATGACAAGTGTCAAATCAGCGGGACGGATTTGACTTTTGTGACCGACCGCTGGAACTTTTTTCGGCTACAGGCAGTCAAATTTTTCTCCTTCCGGACTTCCAGTACAACTTTGAACGGCCATATCTCCGCACTCCCGCGTCGGAGCCAAGCCGTTTTTACACCGTTAGACGCGGCTTCCCGTGCCCGTTCGAATGCCGCCCTGCTCGGCGGAAAAGGAGAATTTTTTTATTTTTCGGCCGATTTCGGGAAAAAAAATTCCCGCTCTGAACTCGGATTTTTCGGCTTTAATCGTTTCGTATACGGTCCCTTACGCAAGGGAGCCGAAGCCCCGGCCTCTGCCGGGCGTCAGGCTGCCGTTTTTAAGCCCGACCAAAAACCCGAAAATTGGTTAAAAATGGAAATAAATTTCCACCCAAAAAGGGTTAAAAGTCGGTTGGACGGCAGCCCGGGTCGGTCTCTGCAGACCTGGAGGCCCTAGACAGTAATCTGGAAAACAGATAAAGTCTCGAAAAACCACCTCCTACCATTCTCCAGGTACCCCGCCAATCCCCCCTGCCAGAAATGACAAGTGTCAAATCAGCGGGACGGATTTGACTTTTGTGACCGACCGCTGGAACTTTTTTCGGCTACAGGCAGTCAAATTTTTCTCCTTCCGGACTTCCAGTACAAATTTGAACGGCCATATCTCCGCACTCCCGCGTCGGAGCCAAGCCGTTTTTACACCGTTAGACGCGGCTTCCCGTGCCCGTTCGAATGCCACCCTGCTCGGCGGAAAAGGAGACATTTTTTTTTTTCCGGCCGTTTTCGGGAAAAAATTTTCCCGCTCTGAACTCCGATTTTACGCCTTTAATCGATTCGGAGACGGTCGCTTACGCAAGGGAGGCGAAGCCCGGGCCTCTGCCGGGCGTCAGCCTGCCGTATGTAAGCCCGTCCGAAGCATGAGTTCCCACTTTTGGTTATCCAGTTGTCAATTTTAAAATTTCAGTTAATCAGTTGCCTGCTTGGTTAATCATTTGTCGCTCTGACATTTGGTTAACCAGTTGTCGATGTTCGAAATTCAGTTAATGAGTTGCCTCTTTGAAATTTCAGTTAATGAGTTGGCCCTTTGGTTACTCATTTGTCCCTGTGTCTTTTGGTTAACCAGTTGTCGATGTTCGAAATTCAGTTAATGAGTTGCCTCCTTGGTTACTCATTTGTCGCTCTGGCTTTTGGTTAACCAGTTGTCGATGTTCAAAATTACAGTTAATGAGTTGCCTCTTTGAAATTTCAGTTAATGAGTTGGCCCTTTGGTTACTCATTTGTCCCTGTGTCTTTTGGTTAACCAGTTGTCGATGTTCGAAATTCAGTTAATGAGTTGCCTCCTTGGTTAATCATTTGTCGCTCTGACTCTTGGTTAACCAGTTGTCGATGTTCAAAATTTCAGTTAATGAGCTGCTCTTATGTTCTATGATTTCCTACCTTGACAACTCATTAACCAGTGTTTCAAACAATGCACCAGGCCATTTGACGACCCCAACTCGGTTCCACAAGCGGGAAAGCAGCACCCCAAGGCCCGGTAAGGGGGCCGAATACATTCCCATCGTGAATTCCGTCCCAAATGTGAATGACAAGTTTTCAGTTAATCAGTTGCCTGCTTGGTTACTCATTTGTCGCTCTGACATTTGGTTAACCAGTTGTCGATGTTCAAATTTCAGTTAATGAGTAGCCTCTTTGAAATTTCAGTTAATGAGTTGGCCCTTTGGTTACTCATTTGTCCCTGTGTCTTTTGGTTACCCAGTTGTCGATGTTCGAAATTCAGTTAATGAGTTGCCTCCTTGGTTAATCATTTGTCGCCCTGACTCTTGGTTAAACCAGTTGTCGATGTTCGAAATTCAGTTAATGAGTTGCCTCCTTGGTTAATCATTTGTCGCTCTGACATTTGGTTAACCAGTTGTCGATGTTCGAAATTCAGTTAATGAGTTGCCTCCTTGGTTAATCATTTGTCGCTCTGACATTTGGTTAACCAGTTGTCGATGTTCGAAATTCAGTTAATGAGTTGCCTCCTTGGTTAATCATTTGTCGCTCTGGCTTTTGGTTAACCAGTTGTCGATGTTCAAAATTTCAGTTAATGAGTTGCCTCTTTGAAATTTCAGTTAATGAGTTGGCCCTTTGGTTACTCATTTGTCCCTGTGTCTTTTGGTTAACCAGTTGTCGATGTTCGAAATTCAGTTAATGAGTTGCCTCCTTGGTTAATCATTTGTCGCTCTGGCTTTTGGTTAACCAGTTGTCGATGTTCAAAATTACAGTTAATGAGTTGCCTCTTTGAAATTTCAGTTAATGAGTTGGCCCTTTGGTTACTCATTTGTCCCTGTGTCTTTTGGTTACCCAGTTGTCGATGTTCGAAATTCAGTTAATGAGTTGCCTCCTTGGTTAATCATTTGTCGCCCTGACTCTTGGTTAACCAGTTGTCGATGTTCGAAATTCAGTTAATGAGTTGCCTCCTTGGTTAATCATTTGTCGCTCTGACATTTGGTTAACCAGTTGTCGATGTTCGAAATTCAGTTAATGAGTTGCCTCCTTGGTTACTCATTTGTCGCTCTGGCTTTTGGTTAACCAGTTGTCGATGTTCAAAATTACAGTTAATGAGTTGCCTCTTTGAAATTTCAGTTAATGAGTTGGCCCTTTGGTTACTCATTTGTCCCTGTGTCTTTTGGTTAACCAGTTGTCGATGTTCGAAATTCAGTTAATGAGTTGCCTCCTTGGTTAATCATTTGTCGCTCTGGCTTTTGGTTAACCAGTTGTCGATGTTCAAAATTTCAGTTAATGAGCTGCTCTTATGTTCTATGATTTCCGACCTTGACAACTCATTAACCAGTGTTTCAAACAATGCACCAGGCCATTTGACGACCCCAACTCGGTTCCACAAGCGGGAAAGCAGCACCCCAAGGCCCGGTAAGGGGGCCGAATACATTCCCATCGTGAATTCCGTCCCAAATGTGAATGACAAGTTTTCAGTTAATCAGTTGCCTCCTTGGTTACTCATTTGTCGCTCTGACATTTGGTTAACCAGTTGTCGATGTTCAAATTTCAGTTAATGAGTAGCCTCTTTGAAATTTCAGTTAATGAGTTGGCCCTTTGGTTACTCATTTGTCCCTGTGTCTTTTGGTTACCCAGTTGTCGATGTTCGAAATTCAGTTAATGAGTTGCCTCCTTGGTTAATCATTTGTCGCTCTGGCTTTTGGTTAACCAGTTGTCGATGTTCAAAATTACAGTTAATGAGTTGCCTCTTTGAAATTTCAGTTAATGAGTTGGCCCTTTGGTTACTCATTTGTCCCTGTGTCTTTTGGTTAACCAGTTGTCGATGTTCGAAATTCAGTTAATGAGTTGCCTCCTTGGTTAATCATTTGTCGCTCTGACTCTTGGTTAACCAGTTGTCGATGTTCAAAATTTCAGTTAATGAGCTGCTCTTATGTTCTATGATTTCCTACCTTGACAACTCATTAACCAGTGTTTCAAACAATGCACCAGGCCATTTGACGACCCCAACTCGGTTCCACAAGCGGGAAAGCAGCACCCCAAGGCCCGGTAAGGGGGCCGAATACATTCCCATCGTGAATTCCGTCCCAAATGTGAATGACAAGTTTTCAGTTAATCAGTTGCCTCCTTGGTTACTCATTTGTCGCTCTGACATTTGGTTAACCAGTTGTCGATGTTCAAATTTCAGTTAATGAGTAGCCTCTTTGAAATTTCAGTTAATGAGTTGGCCCTTTGGTTACTCATTTGTCCCTGTGTCTTTTGGTTACCCAGTTGTCGATGTTCGAAATTCAGTTAATGAGTTGCCTCCTTGGTTAATCATTTGTCGCCCTGACTCTTGGTTAACCAGTTGTCGATGTTCGAAATTCAGTTACTGAGTTGCCTCCTTGGTTAATCATTTGTCGCTCTGACATTTGGTTAACCAGTTGTCGATGTTCGAAATTCAGTTAATGAGTTGCCTCCTTGGTTAATCATTTGTCGCTCTGGCTTTTGGTTAACCAGTTGTCGATGTTCAAAATTTCAGTTAATGAGTTGCCTCTTTGAAATTTCAGTTAATGAGTTGGCCCTTTGGTTACTCATTTGTCCCTGTGTCTTTTGGTTAACCAGTTGTCGATGTTCGAAATTCAGTTAATGAGTTGCCTCCTTGGTTACTCATTTGTCGCTCTGGCTTTTGGTTAACCAGTTGTCGATGTTCAAAATTACAGTTAATGAGTTGCCTCTTTGAAATTTCAGTTAATGAGTTGGCCCTTTGGTTACTCATTTGTCCCTGTGTCTTTTGGTTAACCAGTTGTCGATGTTCGAAATTCAGTTAATGAGTTGCCTCCTTGGTTAATCATTTGTCGCTCTGACTCTTGGTTAACCAGTTGTCGATGTTCAAAATTTCAGTTAATGAGCTGCTCTTATGTTCTATGATTTCCTACCTTGACAACTCATTAACCAGTGTTTCAAACAATGCACCAGGCCATTTGACGACCCCAACTCGGTTCCACAAGCGGGAAAGCAGCACCCCAAGGCCCGGTAAGGGGGCCGAATACATTCCCATCGTGAATTCCGTCCCAAATGTGAATGACAAGTTTTCAGTTAATCAGTTGCCTGCTTGGTTAATCATTTGTCGCTCTGACATTTGGTTAACCAGTTGTCGATGTTCAAAATTTCAGTTAATGAGTTGCCTCTTTGAAATTTCAGTTAATGAGTTGGCCCTTTGGTTACTCATTTGTCCCTGTGTCTTTTGGTTACCCAGTTGTCGATGTTCGAAATTCAGTTAATGAGTTGCCTCCTTGGTTAATCATTTGTCGCTCTGGCTTTTGGTTACCCAGTTGTCGATGTTCAAAATTTCAGTTAATGAGTTGCCTCTTTGAAATTTCAGTTACTGAGTTGGCCCTTTGGTTACTCATTTGTCCCTGTGTCTTTTGGTTACCCAGTTGTCGATGTTCGAAATTCAGTTAATGAGTTGCCTCCTTGGTTAATCATTTGTCGCTCTGACATTTGGTTAACCAGTTGTCGATGTTCGAAATTCAGTTAATGAGTTGCCTCTTTGAAATTTCAGTTAATGAGTTGGCCCTTTGGTTACTCATTTGTCCCTGTGTCTTTTGGTTAACCAGTTGTCGATGTTCGAAATTCAGTTAATGAGTTGCCTCCTTGGTTACTCATTTGTCGCTCTGGCTTTTGGTTAACCAGTTGTCGATGTTCAAAATTACAGTTAATGAGTTGCCTCTTTGAAATTTCAGTTAATGAGTTGGCCCTTTGGTTACTCATTTGTCCCTGTGTCTTTTGGTTAACCAGTTGTCGATGTTCGAAATTCAGTTAATGAGTTGCCTCCTTGGTTAATCATTTGTCGCTCTGACTCTTGGTTAACCAGTTGTCGATGTTCAAAATTTCAGTTAATGAGCTGCTCTTATGTTCTATGATTTCCTACCTTGACAACTCATTAACCAGTGTTTCAAACAATGCACCAGGCCATTTGACGACCCCAACTCGGTTCCACAAGCGGGAAAGCAGCACCCCAAGGCCCGGTAAGGGGGCCGAATACATTCCCATCGTGAATTCCGTCCCAAATGTGAATGACAAGTTTTCAGTTAATCAGTTGCCTGCTTGGTTACTCATTTGTCGCTCTGACATTTGGTTAACCAGTTGTCGATGTTCAAATTTCAGTTAATGAGTAGCCTCTTTGAAATTTCAGTTAATGAGTTGGCCCTTTGGTTACTCATTTGTCCCTGTGTCTTTTGGTTACCCAGTTGTCGATGTTCGAAATTCAGTTAATGAGTTGCCTCCTTGGTTAATCATTTGTCGCCCTGACTCTTGGTTAACCAGTTGTCGATGTTCGAAATTCAGTTAATGAGTTGCCTCCTTGGTTAATCATTTGTCGCTCTGACATTTGGTTAACCAGTTGTCGATGTTCGAAATTCAGTTAATGAGTTGCCTCCTTGGTTAATCATTTGTCGCTCTGACATTTGGTTAACCAGTTGTCGATGTTCGAAATTCAGTTAATGAGTTGCCTCCTTGGTTAATCATTTGTCGCTCTGGCTTTTGGTTAACCAGTTGTCGATGTTCAAAATTTCAGTTAATGAGTTGCCTCTTTGAAATTTCAGTTAATGAGTTGGCCCTTTGGTTACTCATTTGTCCCTGTGTCTTTTGGTTAACCAGTTGTCGATGTTCGAAATTCAGTTAATGAGTTGCCTCCTTGGTTAATCATTTGTCGCTCTGGCTTTTGGTTAACCAGTTGTCGATGTTCAAAATTACAGTTAATGAGTTGCCTCTTTGAAATTTCAGTTAATGAGTTGGCCCTTTGGTTACTCATTTGTCCCTGTGTCTTTTGGTTACCCAGTTGTCGATGTTCGAAATTCAGTTAATGAGTTGCCTCCTTGGTTAATCATTTGTCGCCCTGACTCTTGGTTAACCAGTTGTCGATGTTCGAAATTCAGTTAATGAGTTGCCTCCTTGGTTAATCATTTGTCGCTCTGACATTTGGTTAACCAGTTGTCGATGTTCGAAATTCAGTTAATGAGTTGCCTCCTTGGTTAATCATTTGTCGCTCTGGCTTTTGGTTAACCAGTTGTCGATGTTCAAAATTACAGTTAATGAGTTGCCTCTTTGAAATTTCAGTTAATGAGTTGGCCCTTTGGTTACTCATTTGTCCCTGTGTCTTTTGGTTAACCAGTTGTCGATGTTCGAAATTCAGTTAATGAGTTGCCTCCTTGGTTAATCATTTGTCGCTCTGGCTTTTGGTTAACCAGTTGTCGATGTTCAAAATTTCAGTTAATGAGCTGCTCTTATGTTCTATGATTTCCGACCTTGACAACTCATTAACCAGTGTTTCAAACAATGCACCAGGCCATTTGACGACCCCAACTCGGTTCCACAAGCGGGAAAGCAGCACCCCAAGGCCCGGTAAGGGGGCCGAATACATTCCCATCGTGAATTCCGTCCCAAATGTGAATGACAAGTTTTCAGTTAATCAGTTGCCTCCTTGGTTACTCATTTGTCGCTCTGACATTTGGTTAACCAGTTGTCGATGTTCAAATTTCAGTTAATGAGTAGCCTCTTTGAAATTTCAGTTAATGAGTTGGCCCTTTGGTTACTCATTTGTCCCTGTGTCTTTTGGTTACCCAGTTGTCGATGTTCGAAATTCAGTTAATGAGTTGCCTCCTTGGTTAATCATTTGTCGCTCTGGCTTTTGGTTAACCAGTTGTCGATGTTCAAAATTACAGTTAATGAGTTGCCTCTTTGAAATTTCAGTTAATGAGTTGGCCCTTTGGTTACTCATTTGTCCCTGTGTCTTTTGGTTAACCAGTTGTCGATGTTCGAAATTCAGTTAATGAGTTGCCTCCTTGGTTAATCATTTGTCGCTCTGACTCTTGGTTAACCAGTTGTCGATGTTCAAAATTTCAGTTAATGAGCTGCTCTTATGTTCTATGATTTCCTACCTTGACAACTCATTAACCAGTGTTTCAAACAATGCACCAGGCCATTTGACGACCCCAACTCGGTTCCACAAGCGGGAAAGCAGCACCCCAAGGCCCGGTAAGGGGGCCGAATACATTCCCATCGTGAATTCCGTCCCAAATGTGAATGACAAGTTTTCAGTTAATCAGTTGCCTCCTTGGTTACTCATTTGTCGCTCTGACATTTGGTTAACCAGTTGTCGATGTTCAAATTTCAGTTAATGAGTAGCCTCTTTGAAATTTCAGTTAATGAGTTGGCCCTTTGGTTACTCATTTGTCCCTGTGTCTTTTGGTTACCCAGTTGTCGATGTTCGAAATTCAGTTAATGAGTTGCCTCCTTGGTTAATCATTTGTCGCTCTGACATTTGGTTAACCAGTTGTCGATGTTCGAAATTCAGTTAATGAGTTGCCTCCTTGGTTAATCATTTGTCGCTCTGGCTTTTGGTTAACCAGTTGTCGATGTTCAAAATTTCAGTTAATGAGTAGCCTCTTTGAAATTTCAGTTAATGAGTTGGCCCTTTGGTTACTCATTTGTCCCTGTGTCTTTTGGTTACCCAGTTGTCGATGTTCGAAATTCAGTTAATGAGTTGCCTCCTTGGTTAATCATTTGTCGCTCTGGCTTTTGGTTAACCAGTTGTCGATGTTCAAAATTTCAGTTAATGAGTTGCCTCTTTGAAATTTCAGTTAATGAGTTGGCCCTTTGGTTACTCATTTGTCCCTGTGTCTTTTGGTTAGCCAGTTGTCGATGTTCGAAATTCAGTTAATGAGTTGCCTCCTTGGTTAATCATTTGTCGCTCTGGCTTTTGGTTAACCAGTTGTCGATGTTCAAAATTTCAGTTAATGAGCTGCTCTTATGTTCTATGATTTCCGACCTTGACAACTCATTAACCAGTGTTTCAAACAATGCACCAGGCCATTTGACGACCCCAACTCGGTTCCACAAGCGGGAAAGCAGCACCCCAAGGCCCGGTAAGGGGGCCGAATACATTCCCATCGTGAATTCCGTCCCAAATGTGAATGACAAGTTTTCAGTTAATCAGTTGCCTGCTTGGTTACTCATTTGTCGCTCTGACATTTGGTTAACCAGTTGTCGATGTTCAAATTTCAGTTAATGAGTAGCCTCTTTGAAATTTCAGTTATTGAGTTGGCCCTTTGGTTACTCATTTGTCCCTGTGTCTTTTGGTTACCCAGTTGTCGATGTTCGAAATTCAGTTAATGAGTTGCCTCCTTGGTTAATCATTTGTCGCTCTGGCTTTTGGTTAACCAGTTGTCGATGTTCAAAATTTCAGTTATTGAGTTGCCTCTTTGAAATTTCAGTTAATGAGTTGGCCCTTTGGTGACTCATTTGTCCCTGTGTCTTTTGGTTAACCAGTTGTCGATGTTCGAAATTCAGTTAATGAGTTGCCTCCTTGGTTAATCATTTGTCGCTCTGGCTTTTGGTTAACCAGTTGTCGATGTTCAAAATTTCAGTTAATGAGCTGCTCTTATGTTCTATGATTTCCGACCTTGACAACTCATTAACCAGTGTTTCAAACAATGCACCAGGCCATTTGACGACCCCAACTCGGTTCCACAAGCGGGAAAGCAGCACCCCAAGGCCCGGTAAGGGGGCCGAATACATTCCCATCGTGAATTCCGTCCCAAATGTGAAAGACAAGTTTTCAGTTAATCAGTTGCCTGCTTGGTTACTCATTTGTCGCTCTGACATTTGGTTAACCAGTTGTCGATGTTCAAATTTCAGTTAATGAGTAGCCTCTTTGAAATTTCAGTTAATGAGTTGGCCCTTTGGTTACTCATTTGTCCCTGTGTCTTTTGGTTACCCAGTTGTCGATGTTCGAAATTCAGTTTATGAGTTGCCTCCTTGGTTAATCATTTGTCGCTCTGGCTTTTGGTTAACCAGTTGTCGATGTTCAAAATTTCAGTTAATGAGTTGCCTCTTTGAAATTTCAGTTAATGAGTTGGCCCTTTGGTTACTCATTTGTCCCTGTGTCTTTTGGTTAACCAGTTGTCGATGTTCGAAATTCAGTTAATGAGTTGCCTCCTTGGTTAATCATTTGTCGCTCTGGCTTTTGGTTAACCAGTTGTCGATGTTCAAAATTTCAGTTAATGAGTTGCCTCTTTGAAATTTCAGTTAATGAGTTGGCCCTTTGGTTACTCATTTGTCCCTGTGTCTTTTGGTTAACCAGTTGTCGATGTTCGAAATTCAGTTCATGAGTTGCCTCCTTGGTTAATCATTTGTCGCTCTGACATTTGGTTAACCAGTTGTCGATGTTCGAAATTCAGTTAATGAGTTGCCTCCTTGGTTAATCATTTGTCGCTCTGGCTTTTGGTTAACCAGTTGTCGATGTTCAAAATTTCAGTTAATGAGTTGCCTCTTTGAAATTTCAGTTAATGAGTTGGCCCTTTGGTTACTCATTTGTCCCTGTGTCTTTTGGTTAACCAGTTGTCGATGTTCGAAATTCAGTTAATGAGTTGCCTCCTTGGTTAATCATTTGTCGCTCTGACTCTTGGTTAACCAGTTGTCGATGTTCAAAATTTCAGTTAATGAGCTGCTCTTATGTTCTATGATTTCCTACCTTGACAACTCATTAACCAGTGTTTCAAACAATGCACCAGGCCATTTGACGACCCCAACTCGGTTCCACAAGCGGGAAAGCAGCACCCCAAGGCCCGGTAAGGGGGCCGAATACATTCCCATCGTGAATTCCGTCCCAAATGTGAATGACAAGTTTTCAGTTAATCAGTTGCCTGCTTGGTTAATCATTTGTCGCTCTGACATTTGGTTAACCAGTTGTCGATGTTCAAAATTTCAGTTAATGAGTTGCCTCTTTGAAATTTCAGTTAATGAGTTGGCCCTTTGGTTACTCATTTGTCCCTGTGTCTTTTGGTTACCCAGTTGTCGATGTTCGAAATTCAGTTAATGAGTTGCCTCCTTGGTTAATCATTTGTCGCTCTGGCTTTTGGTTACCCAGTTGTCGATGTTCAAAATTTCAGTTAATGAGTTGCCTCTTTGAAATTTCAGTTACTGAGTTGGCCCTTTGGTTACTCATTTGTCCCTGTGTCTTTTGGTTACCCAGTTGTCGATGTTCGAAATTCAGTTAATGAGTTGCCTCCTTGGTTAATCATTTGTCGCCCTGACTCTTGGTTAACCAGTTGTCGATGTTCGAAATTCAGTTAATGAGTTGCCTCCTTGGTTAATCATTTGTCGCTCTGACATTTGGTTAACCAGTTGTCGATGTTCGAAATTCAGTTAATGAGTTGCCTCCTTGGTTAATCATTTGTCGCTCTGGCTTTTGGTTAACCAGTTGTCGATGTTCAAAATTTCAGTTAATGAGTAGCCTCTTTGAAATTTCAGTTAATGAGTTGGCCCTTTGGTTACTCATTTGTCCCTGTGTCTTTTGGTTACCCAGTTGTCGATGTTCGAAATTCAGTTAATGAGTTGCCTCCTTGGTTAATCATTTGTCGCTCTGACATTTGGTTAACCAGTTGTCGATGTTCAAAATTTCAGTTAATGAGCTGCTCTTATGTTCTATGATTTCCGACCTTGACAACTCATTAACCAGTGTTTCAAACAATGCACCAGGCCATTTGACGACCCCAACTCGGTTCCACAAGCGGGAAAGCAGCACCCCCAAGCCCCGGTAAGGCGGCCGAATACATTCCCATCCTGAATTCCGTCCCAAATGTGAATGACAAGTTTTCAGTTAATCATTTGCCACCTTGGTTCATCATTTGCCACTCTGACTTTTGGTTTCCCAGTTGTCAGTTTTCACATTTCAGTTACTGAGTTGACTTTGTCTTTCTCACTCTGTGTATCTCTATCTTCTCTCTGTCTCTCTCAGTGTATGCGAGTGTCTGTGTGTGTTCCACTGCCGCCCGGCCAACCGGGTCCAAAGGCCCGCCACGTTACACACGAAAAACCCCGGTCTCGCTTCGGAGCGACGGGCACCCGGCTTCTCGGTGTCGGACCGACTCCGTTCAGATACCGCTGGATGCCCCTTGCCCCTGGCTTGCTCTGGCAGCCGGCGCGTGCAGGCCGCCCCCTGCCCCGCCGTCTCAGTGGTCGGAAAGCGGTCTCCAGCCAACGGCTGTACCTCGGCCGCGGAAAGAGGCAGCTACACAAGCGAGGCACTGCTCTGTGCGGCCCCGCCACCCCGTTCAGCTGCCGTTGTCCCCGACCGGATCGGACTTTCCTTCCCGAAGTTATCCCCGATAAGCTGCCGCTGACCGACGGCCCGTCAGCCGCTGCGGGACGGCGACACTTTCCCGAACTTGCCGGGGTCCAGGCCGATAATATAGTGTGCGCCAGCGCCGGGGCTTTCCAACGAGCCATCCCCGAACGAAATCGGACACGGGAGTCGGGAGCGACAGGCGTTCGACTGGTGCCGGGCAACCGGGTCCAAACGCCCGCCTTGTTAAACACACGTATACCCCAGGCTCGATTCGGAGCGACGGGCACCCGGCTTCCCGGTGTCGGACCGACTCCGTTCAGATACCGTTGGATGCCCCTTGCCCCTGGCTTGCTCTGGCAGCCGGCGCGTGCAGGCCGCCCCCCGCCCCGCCGTCTCAGTGGTCGGAAAGTGGTCTCCAGCCAACGGCTGTACCTCGGCCGGGGAAAGGGGCAGCTACACAAGCCAGGCACTGGTCTGTGCGGGCCCGCCACCCCGTTCGGCTGCCGTTGATCCGGACCGGATCGGACTTTCCCTCCCGAAGTTATGCCCGATAAGCTGCCGCTCACCGGCGGCCCGTCAGCCGCTGCGGGATGGCGACACTTTGCCGAACTTGCCGGGGTCCAGGCCGATAATATAGTGTGCGCCAGCGCCGGGGCTTTCCAACGAGCCCTCCCTGACCGAAATCGGACACGGGAGTCCAGAGCGATAGGCGTTCGACTGCCGGCCGGCCAAACACAGGCAATCCCCCGCCGTTGCGGACCCGCTCCAGGACAACCGGGTCCAAACGCCCGCCTCGTTACACGCACGAAAACACCGGGCTCGATTCGGAGCGACGGGCACCCGGCTTCCCGGTGTCGGACCGACTCCGTTCCGGTACCCTTGGATGCCCCTTGCCCCTGGCTTGCTAGGACAGCCGGCGCGTCAAGGTGGGCCCCCGCGGCTCCGGCTCAGCAGTCGGAAAGCGGTCTCCAGCCAACGGCTGTACCTCGGCCGGGGAAAGGGGCAGCTACACAAGCCCGCTACTG
The DNA here is from genome assembly GCF_052327205.1 of Somniosus microcephalus. Taxonomy (NCBI): domain Eukaryota; kingdom Metazoa; phylum Chordata; class Chondrichthyes; order Squaliformes; family Somniosidae; genus Somniosus; species Somniosus microcephalus. The sequence continues at coordinate 25,196 of NW_028226737.1, forward strand.
GTCTGTGCGGCCCCGCCACCCCGTTCAGTGGCAGTTGACCCCGACCGGATCGGACTTTCCTTCCCGAAGTTATCCCCGATAAGCTGCCGCTGACCGACGGGGCGGCAGCCGGTACGGGTCGCCGACACTTTCCCGAAGTTGCCGGGATCCAGTCCGATAATATAGTGTGCGCCAGCGCCGGGGCTTTCCAATGAGCCCTCCCTGACCGAAATCGGACACGGGAGTCCGGAGCCAAAGGCGTTCGACTGCCGGCCGGCCAAACTCAGGCAACCTCCCGCCGTTGCGGACCCGCTCCCGGACAACCGGGTCCAAACGCCCGCCCTGTTACACGCACGAAAACACCGGGCTCGATTCGGAGCGACGGGCACCCGGCTTCCCGGTGTCGGACCGACTCCGTTCCGGTACCACTGGATGCCCCTTGCCCCTGGCTTGCTAGGACAGCCGGCGCGTCAAGGTGGGCCCCCGCGGCTCCGGCTCAGCAGTCGGAAAGCGGTCTCCAGCCAACGGCTGTACCTCGGCCGGGCCAAGCGGCAGCTGCACAAGCCCGCTACTGGTCTGTGCGGCCCCCCCACCCCGTTCAGTAGCAGTTCACCCCAACCGGATCGGACTTTCCGTCCCGAAGTTATCCCCGATAAGCTGCCGCTGACCGACGGGGCGGCAGCCGCTACGGGACTGCGACACTTTCCCGAACTTGCCGGGGTCCAGGCCGATAATATAGTGTGCGCCAGCGCCGGGGCTTTCCAACGAGCCCTCCCTGACCGAAATCGGACACGGGAGTCCGGAGCCAAAGGCGTTCGACTGCCGGCCGGCCAAACACAGGCAACCTCCCGCCGTTGCGGACCCGCTCCCGGACAACCGGGTCCAAACGCCCGCCCTGTTACACGCACGAAAACACCGGGCTCGATTCGGAGCGACGGGCACCCGGCTTCCCGGTGTCGGACCGACTCCGTTCCGGTACCACTGGATGCCCCTTGCCCCTGGCTTGCTAGTACAGCCGGCGCGTCAAGGTGGGCCCCCGCGGCTCCGGCTCAGCAGTCGGAAAGCGGTCTCCAGCCAACGGCCGTACCTCGGCCGGGCCAAGCGGCAGCTGCACAAGCCCGCTACTGGTCTGTGCGGCCCCCCCACCCCGTTCAGTCGCAGTTCACCCCAACCGGATCGGACTTTCCGTCCCGAAGTTATCCCCGATAAGCTGCCGCTGACCGACGGGGCGGCAGCCGCTACGGGACTGCGACACTTTCCCGAACTTGCCGGGGTCCAGGCCGATAATATAGTGTGCGCCAGCGCCGGGGCTTTCCAACGAGCCCTCCCTGACCGAAATCGGACACGGGAGTCCGGAGCGAAAGGCGTTCGACTGCCGGCCGGCCAAACCCAGGCAATCTCCCGCCGTTGCGGACCCGCTCCCGGACAACCGGGTCCAAACGCCCGCCCTGTTACACGCACGAAAACCCCGGGCTCGATTCGGAGCGACGGGCACCCGACTTCCCGGTGTCGGACCGACTC